>NW_027527957.1:2670102-2854324 GCF_008692635.1 Crocuta crocuta
CACTTGTGGGCATGAGCACTGGGTGTTATATGGAAACCAGCGTGACAATAAACTATTTGTAAAAATAAATAAATAAATAAATAAAATTAATTAATTAAAAAAATTTTAACATCTTTAAAAATAAAATAAAGGAAAAAAATCTTCTTTTGAAAATTTCTGTTGTAACATCTTATTGATTGCATCATCAGTTGAGTTAAATAACATCTTTGACATGTGTTCATTTTATATTTCTATGAGTCATAATTTTACCTTGAAAATGTATTTTTAACTTAATAATACTTTGATTCTTGTGTATCATATATATGCCTACATATAGAAGCTAGAACAATTTACTCTAAGTGGATTCAAGGATTTACAAGTATTCCACATTCAAGATTCATTTTTTAAACTTATTTTGAGTTCTTCATCAGGAATGAAATGGAACTTTATGTTACTATTCCAATAGATGGCAGAGTGTATTTTATAGGATCCATCTATAATTTGATAACAGTGTACATTTAATGATATTACTAAATCATTTTAGTAATTTCCCATAACTCTTCTAGTAAAACCCCACATCCCTAACTGGTCCCATACTTCCCTTTCTCAAAGTTTTCCATATTCCAGAAATACTGGTCTTCAATTTCTCAAACACAACATGTATATTCCTGGACATCAGATCTTTGCTCATGTATTAGATTTACCCAGAAAACCTTTCTCCACCACCCTCAACGCTCCCTTTTATTTTTTCTTATCTTGCTTTCTTTCCTTCCTTTTCTTTCTCTTCTCCCCACCCTACGCCTACTCCCAACCCCAAAAGCTTTATACATTCCTATTCAATCTTTAGATTTCAATTCAAACTTCTCTCCCTAAGGCAAGTTTTCCTAATTTTACTCCCAGAATAAATCAGGTCCCTTTGTTGCAGACTCTCAGCACCAGATTTTCTTCCTTTTTAGCACTTGACCCACTTTGTAAATATGTATTCAGCTTTTTGGATAATTTAATTAACTTTTAAATTAAGATCCAGGTGTGTCTGGCTCACCTTTGTATCTGTAACTTCTAGTAAGAAACCTGACATGCTATGTGTACTCGATAAATACTCAATTACATTGGCATTTCACTACTTTTCTTTGTTATGAAGTCAAACATGTGAAATTGCCACTCTTCAACTATTTTCGTATATTAATAATAATAATTGCTTTTTAAAATTCTTTAAATGTTTATCTTATTTCTGAGAGAGAGAGAGACATAGCATGAGTGGGGGAGGGGCAGAGAGAGAAGGAGACACAAAATCTGAAGCAGGCTCCAGGCCCTGAGCTGTCAGCACAGAGCCAACACAGGGCTTGAACTCACTGACTGTGAGGTCATGACCTGAGCCAAAGTTGGATGCTTAATCAACTGAGCCACCCAGGTGCCCCAATAATGATAATTTTTAAAGTTTCAACTAAATAACAAGATCTGTCTGGACTTAGTTATTTTGGATAGGGTGCAAATGGATCTTGGAAACGATTTCTTCATGTGAGCATTGTTTAGCACTGATTAAAAATTATCTGGATCCTGGATTCAAATTCTGTCCCTTACTAGAGTGTGGCATCATTTAAGAAAAAGTTCATAGATCTCTCTGTGCCTTATCTTTGCCATATATAAATGGGAAATATATAAGTACTTTCCTATAAGGTAGTTGTGAGGATTAACTACATTAATATATTGAAAGCAGTGAATATGTGATTAAACTGTGATTAGTCCAGAGTAATGTTAGCTAGTTTTTAAAGATATTTTGGACTTGATTTATTATAAGAAGTTTATATTAAAAAACAGAGAGAGAAAAATCCCTATCATCTAAAAAGCAGTAAAATTTGGAATATTAGGGTTGTCAGTGACAGCCTTAAGTGGCTAATGCAGATCCTTTCTTTTGGAGGAAACAAACATGACAATACTTGAGTGAACAATGATAACGTTATCTCAGTAGCAACGTTTTTTTTTTCACATGAGAGGAAAAGAAGAGAAATAACATTCTGTTGTAATTTATATAATCTGATTAGTAAAGCATAAACACAAGGCCTCTCCTGCAGCCATACTATCTGGAATCTAGATGGTTTCAGATTCATTTAGTTTCCTTATGACATTCTCTAAACACATTTGAATGGTGGTCATGAAGAACCTAAGAATAAGCCAACCAAACAAAATATTTCCCCCAAATGTCCTCTAGATCACTAATGATGCTAGTTGTGCCATGACAAACAAAGGATCTACAATTAAATAAGTGTGGAAAACACCACATATCCTCTTGATGTTTCCCAATAGATGTTTATAAATTAAAGCTCTAAGATGTTTTTATTGTTGTTTATTTATTTATTTTGAGAGAGAGAGAGAGAAAGAGAGAATCCCAAGCACACTTCACACTGTCAGCACAGAGCTTGAAGTAGATCTCGAACTCGTGAACCGTGAGGTTATGACCTGAGCCAAAATCAAGAGTCAGAGGCTCAACTGAATGAGCCACCAACACAACCCAAAGTTCTAAGTTTTTAGCAAAGAAACATACTTGACTGTAAGCCACTGATGTCCAAATTTACTGCAATAACTTTAAAAAAAAAAACACTGTACCTATGAACACTTTGAAAAACTAGTGTCCATTGAACACACTTGGGAAGTCCTGATTTTAGGTAGTCTCACATTATACATGTTAGAAAACAAAATTCAACTGCGTAAACTTGAAGATCTAATTGGCTTTACCAATGATTCCTGACTCACGCGGCAGCCCATTTAGCAGAGAGAAAGGAGCTGTGAGGAACTGTACGAAATGGAAGGTATTTCGAGACAGAAGGGAACAGATAAAGGAAGTTTCTAAAATGAGTGAATTGTTTCAGGCAAAGTCACTTTCATTTGGGGGAAGGATAGGGTCTAGCAAGCTGATTACCTCACTGAAGTAATTCTAGCTTCAGTGGCTAAAAGTCACATTCCTGGGAAAGGCTGAAGTTGCAATTCGGTTAGGTATTAGGTCTTCGTTTGTTGATAGGAGGTTTAGAGCAAGTGACTCTGTTTGGGGCTCATTGCTTCTTTTTTAGCATTCATAGTTAGAAAAATTCATAACATCGTCAATTAAAGAGAATTTATGGATAGGATTGTGAACTATGATATTTTTTGCTACTTACACAGACACACAAATGTACTCCTTTATATTACAATTTATGGTAAATAACTTCCAAAGTAAAATTCTTACTTCAGATTAAAACAAATAGCCACAATTACATACAGTTTTATTTATACTCAATATTCTGGGTTAGGTCTAGCATTTAGGGCAACTTTAAACTAGTGAAAATAGTATATTCCATGACAAGCATATCCAAATAAGAAAACAGAGCTACTTACTATATTTAAAAAACTCAGGACAGGAAAACTTTCCTTACATGATTCTCAGTTATGGTTCTGAATAAGGATATGCAACCTGCCTTCACCCACTCTCATAGTTTGGAAGGTTTCTCTAAAAATAAAGCTTCCAAGATTAGGTATATTTCACAGTTGGCCAGTTGTCATAAGTTACTTTATAATTAAAGCAAGCACTTACAAATTTATTAAGAATTTGACATTCCTTTCCCTCTCTAATCTCTTTAAATTGAAACGTAATAGAAAGTTCTTAGCACTTCAATAGTGATTAAAGTTGGACAAAGTTACTTTTCAAAAAAACGCAAAAAATGAGAAGGTTCTTTATGAAAAAAATACTTGCCAACCTTGAAACAACATTTGTTTTACTGAATGTAGATATCATGAATTCTCATGTGGAATATGTAAGTGTGTGAGGTCTACTAATGGCAAAGACCATTATTATCCACTATGCATTTCTGTTCAAGACATTAATTGCCCATAAAAAATTCTTGTTCTCATTTTAAAATGTGAGTTGTTTTTATAAATAGCTACCCAGTCAAGGATTTATTTCCTAGCTCCTGTTCTTCTAAATGAGGCCATGTCAGTAGTTCTGACCAAAAGAATGTGAGATATGATGCTCTGTGTCACTTTTAGGACAAGAAGCCAGGGTCTTTCCTTTTATGAACCCCCATGTGGCTGTCAGGCAACTCTTTATCTTATAAATTGTGCGTAATTATTTGTGACACAGACATTTATGTTGCTTTCTAGGGTTTCCTATCTAAAATTGTTTGTTCATCATGATGTATGTTAACAAATAATTTTCAGGTAAAAAGTTAAATCATACAGGTATAAAAATGAGAACTTGTCAAAGACTTTATTCCACTCAGGGACACCTGGGTGGGTCAGGCAGTTGACCATCCAACTCTTGATTTCAGCTCAGGTCATAATCCCAGGGTCCTGTGTTTGAGCCTGGTTGGGCTCTGTGCTGAGTGTGGAGCCTGCTTGAGATCTCTCTCTCTCTCTTTCTCTCTCTCTCTCTCTTTCACCCCCACCCTCACTTGTAATATATAAATAAATAAATAAATAAATAAATAAAATGTAAAGGAAGAAGATTTTATTCTATTTCTTGAATGAGGGAACCATTCTCTCAGATGTTATAACCAGCTCAAAGGAAAAGGTTTTATTTGTTTAAAAATTTTTTTAATGTCTTTATTTTATTTTTGAGACACAGAGACAGAGTGAGCAGGGGAGGGGCAGAGAGAGAGGGAGACACAGAATCTGAAGCAGCCTCCAGGCTCTGAGCTGTCAGCACAGACCCAGACAGGGGCCTTGAACTCACAAACCACAAGATCATGACCTGGGCTGAAGTCAGAGGCTTAACCCACTGAGCCACCCAGGCACCCCCCAAAAAGTTTTTTTAAAGTACAGATGTATATGAAGTAAAAGAAATGCTGAAGTACATTGTAAATAGAAGCGGGACTGTTTGTTTAGGAGAGGAGAGATGCTGGAATAGCCAAGACAGAATGTGCATGCTTATCATTTACTGTAACTTAAGAATTATCAAATGACACAAAGACAGTGAAAAGCCAGGATCACATAACCTTGAAAGTTATTTATATATCGGCAGTGTGTAGTCTCCAGTGACACACTAATTGTTTCCTAAAAGGAAAAGAAAATGAATCAGAAGCCAACCTGCTGTGTAATGCTTTTATGTAAGCCCTAAACAGCTTATAATGATACTTAAATTTTTTTTAAGTTTATTTCTTTATTTTAAGAGAGAGAGAGAGAAAGAGAGGCAGAGTGAGGCAGAGAGAGAGAGAGAGAGAGAGAAGGAGAGAGAGAATCTGAAGCAGGTTCCACACTGTCAGCACAGAACCCAGTGAACTCATGAACCAGGAGACCATGACCTGATTTGAAATCAAGATTCAGACATTTAACTAACTGAGCCACCCAGGTGTCCCTAACACTGATATGTTTTGTAAAATTAACTTTGACTTGTTTTTATTTTAGATGTATTGTCTTATTAGATGTGTTATTCAAGTGACACATATATTATTATAATTTTTGTAATATTTTGGTAACTGTATTTCTATATCGTTTGTTTTCCTTTTTGATCTTTATTATTTTCCTTTATATATTTATAAACATCGTTCTGAGAAGAAGTCAATAGAATTCCATAGATTGCCAAAGGGAACCATGGCAAAAAAGATTAAGAATCTCTACTTTAGTAGAAAATAATTAGGAAAGCATGTTAGTAATGTGGGTTGGTTGTTATTGGTTGTGTTTGGCATGGCATTAAAAGGAAGGTATTAGCTCAGTGAGAATGGTCCAATTTGCAAGCAAAATTGAAAGTGAACATCCTAGAAATGTAGAACCTTTCGGGATTGGGGGGAAATTACTGCAACAGACACCAGTCTTATGATTGAAAAAGCTCGAGTAATGGAAGTCCATTAAAAATATGGATTTGCCATACAAGAATATTCAGATTGCCTCAACATAGTCACTATCAAGTTAAAACAGAGAATCACTGGGGAGAAAAAAAATAAAGCAGGCCTATCGACTAATGTGTAAGAGAGAAAATGTTATGTTGGTATGACACTGGAAACTGGAGATAAAATAGATCAGGAGCTTACAAAATTTTGAAAATATATTGCTAAAGAAGCCAGCAGCCTATATTTGACTCACTGAGCCTTCAAACAACCACCGGGCTCCCAAAGTTACAGTGATATGAAGACAGTTGTTAAAAAAGTACACAACCAAGAAAGGAACATATACCAAAATCTACTGCCGATGAGCCATCCAGATAACGGACAAAACAGAACATCTCAGATGATAATTCTGGACCAGAATTGGTTACAGGGGCCATGGAGAGCAATGTACAAATGAGTTCCTTCAGGAAAGTGGAATCAGGGTCCAATTAAACTTCTCCTCTTACTTGGGTAAAGGAACTCATGGTGCCTGCTTTTAGGTTTTCATGAGTTCTAAGAACCAGTAACCGTTATGTCTACAATACTTACTGTGATATTGCAACATAATAAGACATTTAAAGTGCACCTGGGTGGCTCAGTTAGTTGAGCGTCTGACTTCAGCTCAGGTCATGATCTCGCAGTCTATGAGTTCGGGCCCTGTGTCAGACTCTGTGCTGACAGCTCAGAGCCTGGAGCCTGTTTTGGATTCTGTGTCTCCCGCTCTCTCTGCCCCTCTCCCGTTCACATTCTGTCTCTCTCTCTCAAAAATAAATAAACATTAAAAATTTAAAAAAAAAAGAAATGTATATTTTGGTCTTCATCTTCTGGGTCCTGGCCAGAGCTCCTAAAACACTTGTAATTTCCTGAGTAATGGAGGATGACAAGAACATCCTACACTGCACTCCTAAATCCTTTGAAATTTCATAGGTGATAGGATCGTCTCTTGTTCTAATGAGGTGACTCTTGATGGACTTCTGGGTAGGAAGCTGATCACCACAAAGAACAAGCTTGATTAGAATCTTCTAGCTTGCTTGATTAGAATCTTCTGGCTTTCAGCCTTATCTCCCAGGGAGGGTGGAGGAGCTAGAGATTAAGTTAATAATTAATAATGCCTATTTGGTAGGGCCTCCATAAAAATTTCTATAGTACAGAGTTTAGAGAGATTCTGGGTTGATGAACACACCCTGAGGCCAGGAGATGGGTGTACCCCCAACTCCAAGAGATATAAGACCCTTAACTTCTGGACCTTCCCTTATGTATCTCTTCATCTGGCTATTTATCTGTATCATTTACCATACCCTTTATTATATAATAAATCAATAAATATAAGTAAGTACTTGCCTGAGCTCTGTGATCCATCTGAACACATTATTGAGCTGAAGGAAGTGGTCATGGGAACCCTAATTTATCACTTGTCAGAAGCACAGGTAGCAACCTAGAACTTGCAATTGACATCTAAAGTGGGGATAGTCCTGTGGGACAGAGTCCTTAATCTGTGTGATCTAACATTAGTTCCAGAGAGATAGTGAACTGAGTCGAATTGTGGAACCCCCAGCTGGTGCCAGAGAATTGGTCAGTATGGGAAAAAATGCCCACACATTTGGTGGTCAGAAGTGAAGTCATGTGCATGGTAGAGGGAAACACATTTTTCCTTTAGCTGGTGTCGAGAAGTTTTCCCAGTCACTTCTGTTTTCAGAATGTGAGGTTTTATTGCATATTTTTGGTCCCTGTGTACTGGACGTTGTCAGTCTGGAAGATTGAATAGACAGAGAGCTCATGTGTTGCCAGGGTACAAGTAACCGTGTCTACCCTTGCTGGAGAGAATGATTCATCACCCCAGAGGTTTTGAACTTTAGCTGGATGTGGTGGTGGGTTGAAACTTTTGGTTTCATCCTTCGAAGAGGAGATGATTATACAGTTGACCCTTGGGCAGCACAGGGATTAGGGGCGCTGATTCCCTGAAGTTGAAAATTCACCAAAACAACTTAACTACCAGGAGCCTATTGTTGACTGAAAGCCGACTGATAACATTAATGGTCGATTAACACATATTTTGTATGTGCTATATATTATATACGCATTCTTAAAGTAAGCTAGAGAAAAGAGACTGTTAAGAAAATCATTAGGAAGAAAAATACATTTACAGTGCTGTCCTGTATTTATTGAAAAGAATCCACATATAAATCGACCTGTGCAGTTCAAACCCCTGTTGTTCAAGGGTCAATTGTATTTTTTGTAGGGAAAAAAAAGGGTTTGGATGCTAATTTAGTGTCAAGAAAGTCAGAGTGTGGCGGGGGGAGCTAACTGTGTGTCAAAGATTCATACTCTTTTTAGCACAATGTTATCATTGCTGGTGAGCAGCTTTTCAGCTGCAGTTAATATTTCCAGCTCATACTGCATCCATGAGAGGATGGTTTCTGGGTCATTCTGGGCAGAAAATATCTTGGTCTATCTGCATATGGTTTCAACTGCATGCAGAATATCATCAGACCTTAGCTGAGGGGAGAAACATAAGAAAGAAGGAGTCTGGCACCTACCTCATTACCAGAAGGAAGGATGCTTTTGGAATCCTCCAAGCTGCACTGTTTATGTGAATGAGAAATAACTTTGTGTTAGTATATGAAGCCACTAAAATATGAAAGGTTTGTAAGTTAAAGCAGCTAGTGTTATAACAACTAATACATTACATAGGTGAAGATTCCAAGTAGGCAATTAGAAATGAATCTAGAGCTCAGAGGAGAGGGTGAGAGAAGAGATATAAATGTAGAGGTTAATATTGTATGTTAATATGTTCTTAAAGATATGCAGTAGACATCACTTAAGAAGAGAGGGTATTTAGAGCTGAGAACTAGGATCAAGTTCCAACTTTGAATATTCCAATATGAGAGGTTAGTTAGAGAAGCTGAAATCTGCAGAGGATCTTGAGACTGTGAAGTAGAAAACAAAACATAGTTTTATCCTAGAAGCAGGGAATAAATTACTTCAGGGAGCAAACACTGGTCAATGATTTCCAATACTGCTGAGAGCCCAATCAAGATAAGACTAATGAATAGTCCATTGAATGTAGTCACTTTACAAAAACAGTATCAGTAAATTTGATGAGAACAGAAGCTTGATTTGAGCAAGTTTGTGAATAAATAGGAAGAAAGGGAATAAAAAAATGCAAATTAGGGGGTCAACCAGACAGGTTGGAAGGTAAAAAACGATGGGGAGTAAGGGAAAGTAAACCTGAGGTAGCATAAATGTGCTGGAGAGAAAACAAAGGATCTAACAGGTAGGAAGAAATTACTTTAATAGAAAAGGGGGAAGGATGAGGAGACAGGACCCAGAACATTATGGCAGGGCTCATGTTTTGGGGGGGAAAAAAGAAAAACTTATTCTCTTATGACAAGAAGGAAGATACAGGTAGTATCAATATGGACGGCTGTAGTTTTATTGGTGTATTAATTATGTTTGGTTTTGAGTAGTTTTCCAATAAAGTAAAATATGAGAGCATCACTAAAGGGAGTGAAGAAAGGGGTATAAGAAATTTGAAGAGAAAAAGTATAAGGTAGTCATTGCAGAAAAGGTGAAAGTGAACCTTTCTAGCCAAACATAATAGGATTTCTGGGTACTTTTGAATGCTAGTTTGAAGGCTTCATTCATTATTTTTGCAGCATAATCAATCACAAGGTACCTGAGTAAATATTTTTTCTTCTGTAATGAGTGAAGGTAGATATCTGGATTCAACAAAGGATGGGATTTTTCCCCCTAGTGTACATAACAAGGAATACAAATGATTTCATGTTTGCATGAAAGTGGTATGATGACCTCTGACAATAAGTAAAGAAGAGATTTTTGAAGAAAAGAGAGGGTGGTGATATTGAAAAGGTACATTGGCTGAGAGCAAAGAATTGGGGCAGGTTAGATTTTTGAAGTAATTGAACTGGTAGAAGCTACCAGAACCAGGAGAACAGGTCAGAGTGCGGCATACTTGCAATAGAAATTGCTGTGATGGTGCCGCTACTTGTCAGGATAGGTGCAGGGTGGGGCATGATGGGATGATGGGGTAAAGATGAGGGCGGAGAAAGAAAATCCAGGATGAGAGGAAGAACTGAGAGGCCAATCCATTTGCCCTGAGCATGTTCAGTACGAAAGATGAAGATTTCAAGTCCTCCGTAATTGGAGAATGACCCAGAAAAAATGGCGTCTGACAGAAATGAAGAAAGTTGGCAGGTGCTCTATCACCATGGATAAGCTTCAAAGAATTATGGTTTTTGAAGAGGGATGGTAGCCGAAGGAAGGAAGTTCACTGACCCCCGTATCCTGCTGTTAAGGTGCCAGTGAGAATAATCTGTGCTTTGCACTTTTAGTGTTTGTCCTTCACAAATTTGAGATTCAAAAGTGAACAGGAGGGATAAAATTGAATGGTAACCAAATAATTTTCCTCCCCAAATGTGTTGTATTTTCCCCCCAGTAGATCATCCCCTCAGTCCGGGCTGCTTGTGGATTGCATCTTACTCAATCAAAAAATGGATGCTGCTATAGAAACAGAGAACAGAAAAGCAATTTCTGGAATTTTTTGTGATACGTTATATTTTACAATTTATGTATGTAATTTATCCTCAAAGAAAAGACTTTGATTTACAGCCACTGAGCATCTCAGAACAGCAGTAACAGAAAGATTTGGGAAATTGTTTGGTAATATAAAAGCCTTGTTTCTACCTAAGACTTGATAAAGAATTTCATAAGAAGAGACTTTTTTTTTCTGGCAATAAAGAGTTTAAATGTTCAGAGAAACCTTCCCAGTACAGCACATACAAATTTTACATCTGTATTTTAGGGCATGTTTTAATGAAAAAAGGAAAATTCCTTTAGAATAAAAACAACAACAAAGCAAACACCCATAGGAGCACTTAAGAGTTAAAACTGGCAATTTCCCTAGGGCACCTGGGTGGTTCAGTCAGTTAAGTGTTCAACCTTTAATTTTTGGCTCAGGTCATGAATTCAAGCCCTCCATTGGGCTCTGTGCTGACAGGGAAGACCTGCTTGGGATTGTCTCTCTCTGTGTGTCCCTTCTGCACACTCTCTGTCTTAAAATAAAGAAAAACTTTAAAAAAGCCAAAAAAATAAAAAATAAAACTAGCAATTGCCCTTAATGATTTTTCTCCCTTTCCTTTCCTTTCCTTTCCTTTCCTTTCCTTTCCTTTCCTTTCCTTTCCTTTCCTTTCCTTTCCTTTCCTTTCCTTTCCTTTCTCCCCTCCCCTCTCCTTTCTGTCCTTTCTTTCCTTCTTCCCATCCCTTCATTTTTCTTTCTTTCCTTCTTTCTTTTTCCAAGTCTCCCAGTTTCTTCTTTACTTTATTTTCCAGGTGGCTCAGTTGTGCTCTGTCTTCTGTGCTCCGTCTTATGGCTTATGTGCTTCTGCTTACGACTTTTCAACACCAATGTTGCTTTGCCATTCTGCACCAACCAAACCCATTAAGCCTCTCATTGAGACTGTTTTGCCTTTTCACAATTTATAAATGCCATTTTCAGTATTGTCATTAATCCCTTTTCACAGTTTTTTATTTCTTTTAAAGTGCCTATGTTGAATTCCCTTTATCCAAGTAACTTTAAAAAGTCTGAATATTAGGTAATGATGAAACTCCCACCACCTGTAATAGCTGCTCCCATATTCTGCCATCTTATCCTATACTTTTGGTTTTGCCACATATATTCAATAGATTAGAGGTATTTGTGTTATTTGTGCTTTTTTGGATATGCGTCTTGCTCTTATTAATCTTTAATTTAGGTATTCCTTGTATGTGGAGAATTTATATTTGTGTGATTTATATTTGGCATTATATTTATGTGAGTGCAATCTTGGAAGTGCTTTCTTCTTATTCTCCATATAATACTTCCAGCACATTGGGAATTTGTTATTTTTATCTAATATTAAGAAGAATAAAATGATTAAAGCTTTGTTCATACATCTGTTATGTATTTCCGCTATGCTAGTGACTATGACATGAACAATTTTGAAATAGTATTATTTCAGACTGTAATTACAAATATGCTAAAACCCAAGAAGAGATTACTATATTTGATGGGACCAACTGAAGTTGCCTACTGAGATAGATGTTTATTGCTTATGAAGAACACTACAGAAATCCCTGTTGTGGGAGGAAGAGAGGAGTTAAATATCCTTTTTTTAATGTTTTTAAAAATTGTTTATTTTTGAGAGAAAGATAGAGACAGTGTGAGCAGGGGAGGGTCAGAGAGAGAGGGAGACACAAAATCGGAAGTAGGCTCCAGGCTCTGAGCTTGCTGTCAGCACAGAGCCCAACGCGGGGCTCGAACCCATGAGCCGTGAGATAGTGACCTGAGCCGAAGTCAGATGCTCAACTGACTGAGCCACCCAGGTGCCCCAGGAGTTAAGTATATTATATGAATTTTTTTCAAGTTCTAAAATCTATGGTAGGCTACTGCAACCTGATTTTATTTTAAAAAGGGTCTACCTGCTTTCCAGATATAATTTAAAGGTTCATGAAGACCAAAATAAGAAGTAAAGAAATCCAAGGATGACGTTTTTAAAACATAGTTACTTTTTTGGGGAAAGAACAAGCTGGGGAGGGACAGAGAGAGGGGGACAGAGGATTTGAAGTGGGCTCTGTGCTGACAGGCTAACAGCAACGAGCCTGATGTGGGTCTTGAACTCACGAACCACGAGATCATGACCTGATCCAAAGTCAGATGCTCAACCGACTGAGTCACCCAAACACCCCAAGGATGACATTTTTTGCTACATGTGCACAAAGTACAGAAAAGAATGATGGATGCTTTAAAAACATATTCTAGCTAAGCACTGAGATCGACTAAACTTTTGTTCAGCAAATATTTATTCCTCATTCCTCCTTCCTCCTTAGAAGGATACTGCCCTATTCTTTTGACATTGGCCTTCTTTATGTGAATTGTTTTGGTCAATGGAATTGGGTGGAAGTGAGAATGTACAAGTTCAAATTTGGATCTTAAATGGCATTGTCTATTTACATATATTCAGTGAGTGATTCTGACCTCTCCCAAAGTAGCCACTACTCCAACTTCCTGGGTCCCAGAATGAACACCCATTGAATGGAGCACCTCTGAAACAGAGGCACAGAAGCTGATCCACATGGTCTCATGTGTGATAATAAATGCTTTGCGGTATATGATGTAGCAACAGTGAGATTGTTTTTATGTGCAGAGAAGAGTGACTAATACAGGCACCTGATGACTGTAGGAATTAATCAGGAACAACTCACCACAGCACTTTTCCAGGCCCCTCCAATACTGGGATTGAATAGACTTACTGAGTCTCTATAAATGCTGCCCACCCATTGTTTGTCCAATTCTGACCTCCTCAGACTCCTGACTGCTCATATCCTGACTCATTCAATGTCTGATTTTATATTTGTTAAAAACTCTCTAGTTCTGAGGATATTTGTATCTTACTGAAGAGATCATGCTGAGATGACTTAAGTCACATATATTTTGAGCAATTAAGTAACCTAAATGAGAGAAAGAGATTGCTAAGTAAACAAGATAAATACTTAACAAATAGCAAAGTGATAGACTTAAATCCAAACATATCAATTATTAATGTAAATAAAAATGAACTAACTTCTTCAATTAAAAGACAAAGATTATTATATTGGACAGTAACAAAACTAACTATACCTAGAAGAGATTTACATAAAATATAAGGATAATAAAAAATAAAGGAAAGCAGGATTGAAAAAGATGTACCTTGTAAATATTAATTAAGAAAAATATTTTGTAGCTATAGTAAAATACATTAGCACAAATAAAGAATAATATAATAAATATATATATAAGTATATATATTCTTATAAAACTAGTTTATAAAACTAGAGTAGATAATCCTATGTTGTACTACTATAACAATCCACATATAGACAGTGGAATAGAATAGAGATACATACCACATAAGAATATTGATTTATAGGGGTGCCTGTGTGGCTCTGTTGGTTACGTGTTTGAGTTTGGCTTTCGTTGTGATCTTGCAGTTTGTGAGTTTGAGCCCCACATGGGTCTCTGTGCTGTCAACCCAGAGCCTGCACTGGATCCTCTGTCTCCCTCTCTCTCTGCCCCTTCCTCGTTCACTCTCTCTATCTCTCTTAAAAATAAATAAGCTTTATTTATAATAGAGACAGTACTCACGAGAAATAAGATATGGTAGTAGACAGTCTGATCATAGACAAGAAAATTAACCATATGATAAAACCAAATATTAATTTTTTAATAACACGAGTAAATAATTTTTAAAAGAAATTATCCTTTCTACAAAAGAAAGGCAGTTTGAACTCTTAATATATACTTTCTAAGCCTTGAAAAACCTAAAAATACTCCTCCAAAATGAAACCTGAATTAAAACCATTTCGTCCCCGTCAAATCCTAAACTGCCTTAGCAGGCAGAAGTTAAAACCCGGGCAGCTGGGTTTTAGGGAGAAGATGGTAGGTAGAGATCCAGGCACGTGGTCAATACAGGATTGTATTGGTAAGATGAAAGTCATGAGGCTGAGGCTCAGTGATAAAACACAGGATTTAGGCAGGACCAACATGGAGAGTTGTGCAATTTGTGAACAGCACAAAGGTTTCCTACAAGGGAGTCAATAAGACTAACTCCCCATCCTGTAAGTCCTAAGCTCCAGCTGTCTTGTCCCAGAGAAGATGCCTTTTTCTAATTTGCACAGATACATTATATAGACTGCTGGTATCTCTACAATCGAGGCACTTCGTAACAACACATGGTCCCAATCCTAGTGGACATACGGGAGAGCTCTGATCTTGATTTTAAAAACAATGCAATAGCCAGATCACTAAATTTAAGGTTCGAAATCAGAATGAGGGGAACAGCAGAGTTCACCTGGATTTTAGTCCCTCAGGATCTCGGATCTCCCTTCTTAATTACCTGACTGTAGACAGATTGAGTCACTGGTCCCAGAGCAAGGGCGAGACTACAGGTAGGAGTCAAATGGCTCCAATACAAGTATAAAAGGAAAGAAAGGTGTAGGCGATAAGAGAGGTCACTATGTCAGCTTTCTAGTTTGCTGCCACTCCAACACTCCATATTTAATAGACAACAGAACATTTTACCACTTCTCTGTCAAAGCAGGCAATGACTGACTTCCTTAAAACTGGTGTGATCTACATCAAATCCATCCTCCAAGTCAGCCTCCTACCATATCAGCCTAAGCATAACCACTCCTTTGCTGAAAATGTCTCCTCACTGTCTATGGAATAAATCTTAAGGTGACTCAAAAGAGCGTCCTTGATATGCGTGCTTGTTTCTTAAATCCTATTCATTTAGGTCTCCACATCTCAAGTTATTTGCTCTCAGAATTTGCTAAGCAGCCCTACTTTTCTGGAATGCCAAATCTCCTTCCTACGTGCTCAGCACCATCTCTAGTAAATCTTACCTGGTGTCCCCTTCCCCTTGGGCACTCGTACTACTCGTACATATCTTCATCATTGCTTTTATATTCATTCATTCATTTACAAAGTACATACGTAGTGTCTATTGTGTCGTAGTCATTGTAATCAGGGCTGGAGATAACAAAAAAGAAAAGACAAGAAAGACAGATGAAGCAGGCAAGGTCCCTCAGCTGGGGCTCCTCTCGGTCCAGTGAGAAAGACCGTCAATGAAATTCCAATCAAGTGTGATGACTCTTACAAGACCACAAGATCTTATAATCATTTAATTTTGGTTCTTCTTCCACTGAATGTGCATTCTCTGTGTTTTGTTCTCTTTTATATCTCTAATACCCAACCTACTATAAGTAAATGCCTTATAACTGATAAATGTTTGTTGAATAATTTTCTTGCCCAACCATTCCTAAATTGAACTGCTTTGCCTACATTTAAGTGTTTCCATTATATCCTCCCTAAAAAGTCTTCTTACTTCTAGTTGGGTCCATCTTCTCGTTGCCTGCTCTCTCACTTTCTGTTGATCATGTTAACTTTTGCTCACACCCCTCCAATGGCTTACAATCACTTTCTTTCTTTTAATGTTTGTTTAATTTTTCAAATATTTGTTTGTTTATTTATTTAATTTATTTATTTATAGAGAGAGAACAGGGGAGGGGCAGAGAGAGAGGGAAAGAGAGAGAATCCAAGCAGGCTCTACAATGTCAGCACAGAGCCCAGTGGGGGGCTAGATCCCAGAAACTGAGAGATCATGACCTGAGCCAAAATCCAGAGTAGGATGCTTAACCAACTGAGTCACCCAGGCTCCCTCAATCACTTTAAAATATAAATGTCTAGGGATGCTGGATGGCTCAGTTGGTTAAGCCTCCGACTTCAACTCAGGTCATGACCTCATGGTTCATGGACTTGAGCCCCGCATCAGGCTCTGTGCTGACAGCTAGCTCAGAGCCTGGAGCCTATTTCGGATTCTGTGTTTCCCTCTCTCTCTGACCCTCCCCTGTTCACACTGTCTCTCTCTCTCTCAGAAATAAATAAAATATTTAAAATAAAATAAGATAAAATAAAATATAAATTTCTTAGACTGGCTTTGAAAGCTCTTTATTTTCTGGATCATCATGCTCTCACAACCTCATTCTCTTCCACTGTCTCCCATTTCTCTAATCAGAGACACCTTCACCTATTCCTCAAACACCCCAAGAATATTCCCTCTTCAGGGTCTTTACAGTTTTACTCCCTCTGCCTGGGATGCTCTTCCTCCAACATCTTTGGGTCTCTGCTTTCTTTTACTCAGCCTTCTCCTCAGAAGTCATATCATCAGAAAGAACTTTCCTGATCACTGTATATAAAGTAGCCCCCTTTCCAATTTTTCTCTATGCCCTTACTTCTTATTTTCTTCTTGACAAGGTTCTACCTGCTATTATTGAATACATGCCATGCTCGAGGCATGACTGGGATACAAGGGTGAACAAACAAACAAAATGGCTACTTTCTTGGAGCTTACATGTTAGAAAGGGTAAACAGACATTACATTTTTTCAAAAAAGATGAGTATCTTGTGTATCAAATGGTTTTAAGTGCTATGTAGAAAAATAAAGCCAGAAAAAGATAAGAAGGACTAAGAGTAGAGAGAGAAATTCTAAATAAGGAAGGTTAGGGATGGTGTTTGATTATCAGTATGGCATTTAGATAGTGACAAGCAGAGCTCCTATCCCAGTTCCAGCGCCTGATGGTCCTCATACTTTGAATCTCCTTCAGGGATACCTGAGTGGCTTAGTCAGTTAAGCATCCAACTTCGGCTCAGGTCATGACCTCATGGTTGGTGAATTTGAGCCCTGCATCAGGCTCTCTACCTACTATCAATGCTTAGCCTGCTTCAGATCCTCTGTCCCTCTCTCTATCAGTCCCTCCCCTGCTCTCTCTCTTTCTCTCTCTCTCTCAAAAATTAAACATTAAAAATAAAGAAATTTGGGGGCACCTGGGTGGCTTAGCCGGTTGGGCATCTGACTTTCGCTTAGGTCATGATCTTGCGGTTCGTGGGTTTGGGCCCCGCGTCGGGCTCTGTGCTGACTGCCAGCTCAGAGCCTGGAGCCTGTTTCAGTCTGTGACTCCCTCTCTCTCTGACCCTCCCCTGCTCACGCTGTCTCTCTCTCTCTCCTAGAAATAAATAAAACATTTAAAAAAAAAAAAAGAAATTTGTATAGGGCATGACAGGGATAGCTTGCCTCTGTCTGAGGCTTAGTTGGAAGACTTGAAGGCTGAGGGCTAGAATCATCTAAAGACTTGTTCATTCAAATACCTGGCAGTTGATGCTGAAACTCTTACACATAATAAGGCCTCTCCTCATGGCTTGGGATGCCTCATAAAATAGTAGCTGGGTTTCAAGGACTTGAATCCCCAAAGAGAGAGAGAGAGAGAGCCAAGCAGAAACCCTTGCCCAGCCTCAAGAGTCACACTGTGCCAATTTTGCTTCTTTCTATTTATTGAGATAGTTACAAAGGCATGCCCAGTTTCAAGGCGGCGGGAAATAGATTCCGCCTCTTCACTGGAAAGTGGTAAGGTTCTGGAAAAGCATGTGGGACGGGAAATATTGCTGTGTCATTTTGGAAAAAATACAATCTGCCGCAAAAAGTTGCACTGAAAACATTGCATTTGAACAAAAATTGACATGACATTTGAAAAACAAAGGGAAGTACTTTCCAGACAGAGTGAGGGCAAAGCCCTTTAGACCGGAGCATGGCTGACACATTAAAAAAAGACAGAGGGCACCAATGTGATAGAGCTCCAGACAGCTATTCCCTCACAAGGCCCTGTCACCCTGTCCCTGTTTGAACTATTCATAAAACACACATTCGTCTGTCCCATCTCCAGTCTTCGGAAAGGGTTTTCCAGGATTATCAACTTCTTTCTATAGGCAACTTTGAGCAATTTACATCTTGGAATAGGGTTGGGAGGAATGCCTCTGAAAGGTAATATTCTTCCTGTCACACAAATACATGCCTCTATTTAGTTTAAAAAATATTTTTAATGTGTATTTAATTTTGAGGTGGGGGAAGTGGATGGGGGAGAGAGAGGGTCTGAAGCAGGCTCCCATGCTGTCAGCCCAGAGTCCAATAAGGGGCTTGAAATCACAAATGCTGAGATCAAGACCTCTGTCAGCCTAGAACCCGGTAGGGACTCAAACTCACAAACCCTGAGATCATGACCTGAGCTGAAGTCAGACACTTATAACCGGCTGAACCACCCAGACACCGCTATATGCCTCCATTTAAAAATTTAAGGTTAAAGGGATACGGGTGTGCTGTTTCAAAGGGGCACATGCACCCCAATGTTTATAACAGCACTATCAACAATAGCCAAAGTATGGAAAGAGCCCAAGTGTCCACTGATGGATGGGTGGATAAAGAAGATGTGGTATATATATGTATATACAATGGAGAATTATTTGGCAATCAAAAAGAATGAAATCTTGCCATTTGCAACTACATGGATGGAAGGTATTATGCTAAGCAAAATTAGTCAGTCAGAGAAAGACAAATATCATATGACTTCACTCATATAAAGAGTTTACGATACAGAACAGATGAACATAAGGGAAGGGAAGCAAAAATAATATAAAAACAGGGAGGGGGACAAAGTATAAGAGACTTTTAAATATGGAGAACAAACAGAGGGTTACTACAGAGAAGTTGTGGGTGGGGCAATGGGCTAAATGGTTAAAGGGCATTAAGACATCTACTTCTGAAATCATTGTTGCACTATATGGTAACTAACTTGGATGTAAATTGATAAAAATAAATTAAATAAAATGGCAAAAAAATTAAAAAATAAACTTTTAAGGTTAAATCAGTTTATGACATGACTCATATGCACACAGAGTAATTTGATGTCAACTATAGATTTTTGTCAATTTAGTTTCTGTATCATATCATTTTAAAAATATGGTCAGCAAATTTAATCAAGTATGTCTGGTATTTTTCTTAAAGTCACATAGGAAACCCATGGTCAAACTTTAAAAATGTACCTAAAAATATTGGCAACTTACTCTCATTAGTAAATAAATTTAATCCGTGCATGGCGATTTTTTTCTATTTTTTATATCAAGTGTCATTGGTTTAAGTAAATATTGCTCACTACATTGAAATCAGCCAGATCGAGTTAAAAATCTGTTAATGTAATTTTGCTTCCATCCAAATTAGTGAAATTTCTCAATCTTTTGTTTATATGAATCAAATGTAATTATTTTTCAGAACTATTAACATTTAAAAAAATATTCCAAGTATAATTTTCTAAGCAACATTGTCATTAAGAATATAAATTCAATAAACAGATTTTCTCAGAAAAAACATCTATTAATACAATGCCAGACTGGTGGCGCCTGGGTGGCTCAGTCGGCTAAGCGTCCTACTTCAGCTCAGGTCATGATCTCACGGTTTGTGGGTTCAAGCCCCGCGTCGGGCTCTGTGCTGACAGCTAGCTCAGAGCCTGGAGCCCATCTTTGGATTCTGTGACTCCCTCTCTCTCTGACCCTTCCCTGCTCTCGCTGCCTCTATCTCTCGCTCAAAGATAAATAAAACATTAAAAAAAATTTTTTTTAAGTTAAACAGATGCAAAACTGACTGGGACTTCAGCCTGGAAGACATTTCAAGACTTCTGTGAATGGAAGGAATCAGGTAGGGTGAGCTGTGATCAATCTATAGATGCATTTTGCAGTCAGTGACCTAGTGACCAAAAATAAAGGCTTAGATGACAATGAGACCTAAGTTTCTGAAGGTCTGCAGACCCAAATCTCCTGCCCTACTCAATTCTGTGATCTTAAGTAATTCAGTTTTCTGGCAATTCTATTTAAAAGTGTTTCAAGCCCATGTGTCCCTTCTCCCCCTTTCCCAATTTTTTTATTGTGCCAAAATACAGATAACATAAAATTTACTACCATATTTTTTATAATATGCTTTTTTAAAATTTATTTATTTATTTTGAGTGAGGGTGTAGTGGACAGCAGAGAGGGAGGGGGAGACATAGAATTCCAAGCAGGCTCCGCCCCATCAGCTCGTGGAGCCCCATTCAGGGTTCAAACCCATGAACCACAGGGTCATGAACTGAGCTGAAGCCAAGAGTCAGAGGCCTAACCAACTCAGCCCCCAGGCGCCCCACTACCCTAGCCATTTTTAAGTGCACACTTAAGTGGCATTAAATACATTCATATTGTTATGTAACCATCACCACATTCCGTCTCCAGGCCTCTTTTCGTCTTCCCAAACTGAAACTGCACCCGCTAAACACTATCTCCACATTGCCCCCTCCTCCCAGATTCTGGCAACCACCATTCTACCTTCTGTCTTTGATATTGATGCAGTACCTTATGTAAGTGGCATCTTAGGATGTTTCATGTTTTTATTGCGACTGGTTATTTCATTTAGCATAATGCCCTCAAGGTTCATCCGTGTTGTAGCCTATGTCAGAATTTCCCTCCTTTTTGAAGACTGAATAGTATTTTGCTGTTGTTATATACCACATTCTGTTTATCATTCATCTGTTGTTGGACACTTGGGTGACTTCCATATCTTGGGTATTGTGAATAATGCTGTTATAAATATGGCTATGTAACTTCTCTTTAGGACTCTGTTCTCAATTCTTTTGAGTACATACCTAAAAGTAGAATTGCTGCATCATATGGCGATTGTATTTTTAATCTTTTGAGAAACCATCATACTGTTTTCTAGAGTCTGTACCATTTTACATTCCCACCAATTGTGCACAAGTGTTTTGATTTCTTCACATTTTCAATTAACACAGGTTACTTTCTGTTGTTGGTTTTTAATGGCAACCATCATAATGAGCGTCGTATCACCGTTCAACATGCTATAAATTACAAGATAAATTCATATTATTTATTATTTTTCCTTTCCCTTAAGAAGTTAAGCTTCATGAATACAGACTGCTTTTTTTCTTGCTTTTTTACTGTGGTGTGTCTAGTGCCTAGAGCAATGCTTGGCACATGGTAGATGTGAAGGAAATAACTGTTGAATAAATGAATGAGTGAGTGAATTAGGTTAGATTTTATTTTCTTATAGGTATGCATATGTTAACCACAGGAATCTGATGGATTCAGAATTTAAAGATTTAGGAGCAGAGTGCTGTAATTAATATCTTTTATGTTTGAAAGGAAAGTAAACATTAAAGCCTTATATATTAGTAATTTTAATAAGAACTTGGGTTATTAGAATGAAAGTCTTCTTACTTCTATTGATTATATGAAATTTATGAGACTGACAGGCTACCTACTGCACTAATGAATCACCTTGATTATATAAAATTTAATCACTGATTTAGAAGCATAGATTTTAAGTTGAAATATTACTGCTTGTATGGGTAATGTTAGGACATCTGACAAAACATTAGGTTTATCTTGTTTAGCTATTTAATTCATTACACTTATAAGAGTTATTGAAATAATCAGACAGGATCTATTTGAAGACTAAAGTTCTTGAGAAGAAAATAAAGGATATTAAAATTATAAATGCAACTTGAAACACTGAAGGTGCTTACCTATTTAAGCAGTTCTAAATGTTATTGCAAGAACCCTTAAAAGTGGTTATTAAAATTGACTAGTCTTACAACTGAGTAGTAAGATTATGAGGTAAACTTAAATGCTTAAGAAAGTAACAAGGTTTTTAAATTGTAAATTTATTAGACTCATTTCACACATGGTAAATTTCTGAAGTTTCTTTTCTACATATAAAACTGTTGGAGAGAACACCAAAAGAACTCACATCAACAATGCCAAATATAGTGCTTTTAATGATACTTTTCAAGTAAAACCGTAACTGTTTACATTAAGCGCTGTATGTTCAGGGAATATCTAATTAGATGATTTCTTTTTTGGGGATAGAACCACCATCTGCTGTAATAAAAAGAAAACTATTTATAATACTTTCCATTTTTTCTGGTCTAGTTCAACAGTTCATAGCATTGCTACTGAATATAATAAAGTAAGAAAAACAGCTTTAAAATACATTCTACTGAATTTAAATAAACAGAAACTCTCAGCCACTCTAAGTATCATTTATCAAAGGGGCACATTATCAATTATCCATTATTATTTTCGTTACTTCTAAGAAAGCTTTGAAGAGCAGGAAGGATGCAATAAATAAAAAGAAAACATACTTGTATAGACATAACACCATGTTAATTAAAGAATATCTTTACCATGTTGAAGAAAAATGATTACAAGTCATTAAATGCTTCCCAAATTTCTGTTTTTCCCACTGTAGGCATATTTAGTGCATCATTGCATTTTTCCCATCTATTCAATATAGGAAGGTAATAACAGCAATAACTTGTCATAATTTTGGAGAAAGAATAAATTGTTATGAGAATATTATATACTTAATTTGGCACAGATTTAACATACACAAACCTTCGGAAGCTATTTTAAATCTTGAACGCAAATACCTGAACCTCAGCCAATCTAGTTCTTTTTTAGCCTGTTACTATATTACTTGTATTCTTAATATTGTTCTTTTTAATGTTTTCCTCCAATTAAACATTTTTCAGAATTTCAATCGGTTAAGCATCCGACTTCGGCTCAGGTCATGATCTCACAGTTCGTGGGTTCAAGTCCCGCATCGGGTTCTGTCCTGACAACTCAGAGCCTGGAGCCTGCTTCGGATTCTGTGTCTCCCTCTCTCTCTGCCCCTCCCCCATTCGTGCCATCTTTCTCTGTCTCAAAAATAAATGAACTATAAAAAAAGTTTTAAAAAAGATGGATAATTTCTTTAAAAAAAAAAAAGAATTTCAGAGGTACTTTCTTTGCCCTACTTGATGTTGGTGAGAAGAACACAGATAGAATATTGTATGAAAAATGTTTCTCATTTTTAGGAGAACATGGAAAAATCTACAGAATTCCCTCTGTTTTCGTCCATTCATTCACTCATACATGTAGCAAATAATTATTGAGCATTTGCATGGTCCAGGATGTATGAAAGGAACTAGATAAGGTGGGAAGATGTCCTTTTGAGGAGTTTAAATCTATGCAAGGCAACTTTGGAAAGCTTGATTTCCCCCTTTGGATGACCTCTAAAATACATAAAATCATAAAGGCTATTATCAAAGCCTGTTCAAGCATCAAATGGAACAAAATAACTATACAGTTTTCAAGAGAAAACTGTCACCTACAGAGCTTGCTTAACCGCAGAATTCCCAGAGAGTTGAATTTAACTCCACAGACTGGTTTGCAGTTGCTAGCTATATGCCATAAAATTTTGTTGCCTTAGCCAGAACTGATATTTACAAGGAAAACTACAAAAAGAAGCCTTGTGCATACTACATTGACTAGGTTTTTCTGGTGAAACTTTAAAGAATATATTGTAAAAGATAGCTGTTTTATATCGGAGTTTTCTGCCAAAGAAATAAGCACATATACCATTTCTAGACCAGACCTTACGTAAAACTTTGTTATGGAAATGAAATTTCAGATTACCAAGATACAGAGACAAAATAAATGTTTTTATTCTCTCTGGTCCTATCGAGAAAAAAAAAATTTTTCTGTTTTTCTCATCCTAACTAAGAACTAGAAGTTCTGGACAAAAATAAAATAAAACAAAATAAAATCTATTTGAAGGCATAGGAAAGCTGCCAAAATAGCAAAGATTTGTGAGAGCAAGATCCCAGAGAGAATGGAAGTTCAGAGAAGTGAGTCCAAGATCTGTCAATTCCAAAGTAACTGCTGAGGCTGCAAAACTAAGCAAAAGCTTTGACAGACTCATGAAGTTCCAGTGAGAAAAATAACTGGGCTTTAGGGACTAGGAAGAAAGAGGAAGCCTAGTGAATGTTATAGGTTTTATGCTAGGATCCTAGAGGCCTCCATCCTAGGAATCAAGGGTGAACCAGAAATAAGGCTCAAATTAGATTGATTTCAGTTTCTGATTAGATGAAGGTGACCTGAAATTTCTGGCACCTTAGCAAAAGAAGAGTAAATTTTCTCTGTGGGAAAATATCATCTAAAGATCCAAGTTATCTATAACTTTTCACAAATAATGTCTCACATTAAAAGAAAAATCTCCAGACATAACAGAATGAAAAGAGAATGAATAAATGAGAATTATAAGTAAGGAAAACAATGTCCAAACTGAAGTATGAAAGAGAAAAACAGAGAATACATTAAAAAGTGCAAGGCACACATGACGTATTAAAATGGTTTCTCACGTGTAAAGTTGGAGACAGAGAGGAGAGAGATAACAGAACAACAGCAATATTTTAAGAAATGATGTCTGAGATTTTTTCAAAACTAGTTCTCATGTTGAAGAGCTGAGGAAAACCTCCTGGCTCTGAAAGAGGAAGGAAAGACTATCCATTGTGAAAAACACTTCGAGCATTCTCCTTCTCCTTAACAAGAGCTATTCTCTAAGGGGATATCTTTAGCAGAGCTTTACCCTCCTGTGGGGAAGAGCCTTTCTGCCTCACATAAAAGGGGAAACACAGGGAGGGTAGTAGTCCAAGAACTTAGATCCACTAAAAGGCTGAGATTTCATCATAAGATTAGAGAACGCTTCTCCTTCCCCAGATATTTCCAAATGCCAACAGTGCTCCAGTATAATAACAGTGGGTTACTGCTGAAAGAGGTGCAAGATACAGACTATTTGTAAGGAGGAGTATGTAGGGAAGTCGAAAGTCAACAGGGGAGAAACAGAAGAGGACATTCAAGGGATTGGAAGTCTCAGGTCCTTACAGCTATCGAGACGTTAAACACAACTGAATTCCTTTTGCAGAAATATTACAAAATGAAAAGAATGTCAGTCTGGCTAAATCTTGTGAAGGTGGGCAAAAATGTTCTAGATTATCAAGGAGACTCTGAAATATGCTTTCACATCGGCTATTATTCATAATTTAATTCACTCTAAATGTATAACATATATTGTTTATATTATGATTCTGCGATGCCTCTTTTTCAGCTGTCATAGTAATCAAATCAAGTATCAATATAATTGTAGTTGGCTGTTAAAAACATAATGAAAAATGTGAATGGTGACTTGATATTTGACAATACTAAGGAATTTTTGTTAGTTTTTCTTTGTTAATAATGTTGTGATTTGTTTTTAAAATGTGTATCTTTGAGAAATACATATCAAATATTTACAGATGAATTGTATGATATCTTGTTTCAAAATAATCTAAGGTAGTGGTTGGGGATTTCTATGAACTGATAATGATTGAAATGGATGAATACAGAGGGGTTCATTTTAGTATTCACGTTATTTTTCCAATAAAAATTTCCTTATTTAAATGGTAAAAAAAAAAAACACACACACACACCTTAATCTGGAACCTCACCTTTTTTTTTTTGAGAGAGAGAGAATTCACTGGCACGAGCAGGGGAGGGGTAGAGTGAGAGTGAGAGAGAATCTCAAGCAGGCTCCATGCTTTGCACTGAACCCCTTCAAATCTCACCTTTAATTTCTTGTATCACATGATGCTGGGGGCGCCTGGGTGGCTCAGTTGGTTAAGTGTTCAACTTCAGCCCAGGTTACGATCTCATGGTTCATGGGTTCGAGCCCCGGGTCGGGCTCTGTGCTGACAGCTCAGAGCCTGGAGCCTATTTCACATTCTGTGTCTTCCTCTCTCTCTGACCCTCCCCTGCTCACGCTGTCTCTCTCTCTCTTTCTCAGAAATAAGTAAAACATTAAAAAAAAAAAAAAACTCTTGTATCACATGATGCTGACACAATATTTTCAAATAATAAAGCCTATTTGATAGCATTACACTAAGTTATTACTAAAACTGATATTTGATAAAAGTAAAATTTTTTGTGCCATTGATTTCAAGGTTTGCATTGCTTTTACATTTGAATTATTTAATAGTTTGCTTTATTGTATCTAAAGTTTTCTTTAAAATTCATTTTCTAATTTCTATCTTAATGCACTTAATATAATATTAAAATAGTGTAGAACCTGCCAAAATTATTCAAATCAACCAATCCTAAACTGTGCACACTGTCCTCCTTGCCTCACCAGGAAACCCCAGTGAGAACTACGGCCTACACCTTTCCATCCTTCCCCTCACTCCTGCTTCTGCCTCCTGACCCCCCTGGTGGCTCTCCCACATGTCCATGTGGTATGCTGTGTCTCCTGTCTGCAGAAACTGTGAGGGTAATAACCTTTGCTATTTCCTCAGCCTGTCCTCTGTGTCTTCTGGTAGTGTGTCTGTCTGACCACCTCATAAAAAAGTACAAAACTGGTGCACATGCAGGAAAAAAATGTGGAGATCTCTACCCTACAAATCATCTAGTTCACTTTCAATCACAGTATAAGACTTTCTTCAATATATTCCAATATGGTTTTAGACTCATCCTTCCGCCCACTGCCCCGCAAAGAAGTTGACTACATTGTCGATTCATGCTGTTTGCAACAAGCAGTCTTTAAATTGGCACTTCACAGGTGAGAGAAGAATAGCCAGAGGTAGTAGGGTCACTGCTTTTACCTTTAGGTATCATGCAGAAGTGTTAAAAAGTGAGTCACTCACTTCCTAAGAAATACTGAAATGTTTCTGCCTACCTCCATCAGTGCACCAGAGTGTCTTTGACAAAAAGGACTTTTCAGGCAAAAGCATCTTTTCTTCACTCCATCATTCAAAGTCACTTTCCCCATGATATATGCAGTAAATAATAATCCAGGAATTGCCATTGTTATTTAATTCAGAGAACTGAGCAAGAATGACTTTGACAGGGGCGCCTGCGTGGCTCAGTCGTTTGATTGTCCGACTTCAGCTCAGGTCATGATCTCACAGTTTGTGAGTTCGAGCTCCATGTCCAGCTCTGTGCTCACAGCTCCAAGCCTGGAGCCTGTTTCTGTGTCTCCCTCTTTCTCTGTACCTCCCCAACTCATGCTCTCTCTCTCCCTCAAAATAAATAAACATTTTAAAAAAAGAATGACTTTGACATACTTTAATTTGGAATCTAGAGGAAAATAAAGTATATCCTTTAGGAACTTTGTGTCAGTCGTTAGTAAATCTCAACAAGGCAGTGTGAAAACAATTTTCTCTGATTTCATGGACAAACCACTACACATCTGTTTTTACTGTTTCTTTCCCAAACTGGAAATAATGGAAGCTGCAGCTCATGAAACCACTCAGCTATTGATTGATCACTGCTTAACTTTCACGTTGCTTTATTAAAAAGGAAATATATTTCTTGAAAGAGTATAATCAATCTTAGTAACTTCAAGATTGAATTATAGACAACAAATTGAAATATTCAACATTGGCCTGTGAATTGAAATTTAGAAAAAGAGGAATGCAAACCCTGGCTTCAGACAGAACTGAAAATAAACAAAAATGAAATGTGAGAAATTTGTCGAGTGTATTACCTTTACATCCCACCTGGGTTATAGCAGTTCCAAAAATACTCACAGCTTCTCTTTTCTTATTTCTTTTATATTTCAGCTTTATTTGGGGATAACTAGCATATAAAATTAACTCAAAGTTTCTGGATGCCCTCTTCTTCTCTTATACTCCTGTGCCTATATTCCTGCCTGACTTGATTCAGATCCTGCTCTTTGTCAAACAACAAAAATTCAACTGAGTAAATCTGAAGATCTAGCCGGCTTTATTCAATGAATCAAGAGCTAAGCGGCATCCCATGTAGCAAGTGGAAGGGAGCTCCTGAGAAACTGTACAAGATAGAAGACGATTATAGGTAGAAGAGGGAAGGAGAAAGGAAAGAACAGATTGCTTCATCTTCCTTTTGAGGATGGGAAGAATCTGTGTGGCAAATTACCTTATTAGCGATGCCAGATGTTCCAGAATGACCACACAGGCAGTTTCTTTCTGGTTACCTTTGCCTTATGCCCCTTTCGTTGCACAGAGCCTGTATGCAAAGTTCCCCAAGTCTGGAGTTGTTACCCAGAGACAGGGAAATGGATCAGAGGTCTCTGGCACCATGGACAGATCCCCCACCCTTCCCCAGTTCCCACCCCCCTNTTAAATGATAAATCTATCAGTGCGAAGGGTTATCTATACCCCTTTGCAATGGCCTGGGATGTGTGGATGATGTCATTATCTTTTCAGGTCAATGTAAAGAAAAGAAAGAGAAGAGCTTCATGTTTATTTCAAGATTGAATTCTTGATCTGATGTCCTGGGAAGAAGCAATCTACACTGGTGTCTGTTACCTCTCTCCATTTTTAATATGGGCTGTAAAATGTATATGGAAGGCTTGAGTTCCTGAAGTCTGGCTGTCATGTGAATAGTGAGGAGGAATCTGGTAGAATCCCTTCCAAGGAGAATCAAAGGCAATATTCCAAATCAGAAGGCGGGGAGAAAATTGGAAACATTAGTTTGGATAGTCATAGTCAAATATTTGAGGAAACGAGAAGAATTTAGGATCCAGTCCTGTTTACAGACATAAAACAAATCCTCAAAGACAATAACAGGACTAGAATTTAGTATCTACAAAAGTTAAATTTTTAAAAAATGTTTTATTTATTTTTGAGAGAGAGATAGAGACAGCGTGAGAAGGGGAGGGTCAGAGAGAGAGGGAGACACAGAATCCAAAGACAGGCTCCAGGCTCTGAGCTAGCTGTCAGCACAGAGCCCGACGCGTGGCTGGAACCCACGAACAGTGAGATCATGACCTGAGCTGAAGTCAGACGCTTAACCGACTGAGCCACCCAGGCACCCCTATGTACGAAAGTTTAAACATAATTTTTCTTCTAAAATTGCCCCCAAGTTTTACCAAAAATAATCATAGTATAACTAATTTGTTTGCATACAACTTGGCCTGATTATCTTTTTAAACACAGCAAGAACAGTGATTGATCATCTAAACCCTTTTAAAGACTGCTTTGCTGGAAACTTATAAGCAAGGTAAAAAGTCGATTTTTTCATGGGGTGTTATTGGCTTCTTATAAAATCAACCTTAGTTTCTTAAAACTGCCTGGTCATGTTTGAGACTATGCTTATCTCTCTTAAATATGATGTTGCAGCCAAAGCTTTAGCTATTATAACCAATGTTTCCAATTGTGTCCTGTTACAAAGAAAACAGATTCTTATTGAACAAAATAGTAAATAAGAACTGTTTTTCTATGAAAAGAATACTCAAGAGTTTCTAAATGCTGGAGGAATGAGGTTGGGGAAAAAGTAAATGATTTAAGTTTGTTTACAAAGGTATGTTTTTTATTGAATTTTTGCATGACATTGATAGTATTGATAGAGGTTTTCTTAAGTCTACAAAAACAAACCATTAAGGAACCAGCAATGTTTTAAACAAAAAGTCGTAAAAAATTATAATCATCCTCCTCAGTTCGTGTAGTTCCCTGTAATTGATATTTATTCTGCTTGAATACAGTTTTTTTCCTTAGTTATAGAAATTCTGACCCAGTTCTGTTTTATAATCTTAAAGTTATTAGAGACCTGTATTCTAGTATACTTATCAGAGTCCTTTCCATCAGTCTCCTTAAAGATGAAGCACTTTGTAGGAAAACTTTTGCAAAAGCATAGGAGTAAAACAATAACTCTCTGTAAATAACAAAGACCTAAAAATATCTCTGATTAAAAATCTGCTGAAAATTCATTGAAATATAGTTAACAAAGAAATTCGGATATTTCTTTGACACACAACATATCAAGATGATAACTTGAATTGCAAGTGATAACATACCAGGACAGATCAGATTCCTAAAATTTCTGCAATATTTATATTAATAACATATGTCCACATAAACATAAGTTAAGAAGATTTATCATCACTTATTTGATAATGTTTCCCATGTAACTTAATATACCAAATAAATCTAATTAGTGTAATAATCTGTTTTTTTAACAAGGACAGAGAATAAATCTTTTAAGGTATCCCAGCGACCCTATGGAAAATCTCTAAGTTAGTTTGAGGTTAAAAAGACTTTAGAAGTTGATCTGGGGGAATTTTGTAGAAAATACCTAAATGCTTTCAAGCACTTGGTCAAATAGGATTTTAGGTCATTGTGAGACCATACCTAGTTATCCATTTAACCATACTGACAATAAGTACATCACAGGCAAATACAGAAAATTAAATAGTTGTAGAAAACAAAATTTAGAAAAACCCTTAGCTCTTTTAATAGAGAAGCCTCAGCTTTGTTAAGTAACCAAAGATTTGATAAAGACACATGAAATTTTTGTGTCTTTTGACAAGGCACAAAGTTTTTTTTTAAGGTATATTACTTAGAAGATAAAACTTTTTGCAATCTCTTACTAAGAGCAGACCAATAGTTTAATTATTTTTTGTCCTTTTAACAAGGGAAAAACAAATTCTAATTTGCACCAGTTTACTTTTGATATGAAAATTCATTTAACTTAATTAAATTCAATCCAATCTTAGCCAGTCCTGATCACTCATAAAATCCCTTTACAAAGATTCTATTTCCATACACTTTGTACATTTTTTCCCTTTAACATGAATTAATTTCCATTTCTTATACCTCTTTTCTTAATCAAAATTATGCATCTTATTGTTCTTGCATGTGGAGATGTCTCTCATTACTTTTTAGTAGCTATAATTGTATGTTAGAATTTTAACTGAAAAACCTTGATCTAGCATCAATAAAGAAGTAAACAAATATGAACTGTCTTTTATATTAGCATTGTGTAGCTTGATAAATTTATAAATACTTTTTATCATTTCTAGATACATTTTTCATATAAAATTTTTAGTATTAGGTAGAACCTAGACAAGAGCAATGGACGGAATGCCGAGAAGCAGAATCTCATGTACTTGCAGGGAAATGATAGAGACACGAGCTGGAGGCAAGGATGGTGATAAATAAGCTACACATTAAAGCCCAGGGCACAACATTCCGACCTTGTGGCTTCCAAGACCTTGGGACTGACAGATCAAGAGCCACAGATACAGAGCATTTGCTCTCCTCTTCCACCTCTGCCCCAGGTTACCCAGGGCAACTCATTATAATGCATTTGTACTGCCAGGATAGGTGCCCCCACTCGCACAGAGAAAGGCTGCCTTGATGGTCCTGGTACAAACCTTGTAGGGTCAAAAACTCCCCCTCCCAACCTGTGAGTTTCCCTGAATGACTGGGAGCAGCTCCCATTAGAGAGCACCCACTGCACCTCTCTGCTCCTCCCAGCCCAGAAAGACCCAATAATATCCAATCCCCCCAAAAACTATGGCGGTCCCACCGCTCTCCCATCTTGAGGGTGTACTTTCCTTGCTCTAACAATCTGCTCTGTGATTGCTACTTTCCTTCTGGCTGTCTTAGTCGATCCCAGACCCCCACGTAAATCTAGTGGGGAATCCAAGCACTGAGACCTCCATTCACACAACGCAGAGTCTTCCACCAGTAACAGGACATGGTGATTAATGGGCCCAAATATTCTTAGTTTCTGTGTAAAGAAAGCTTAGATTTAGCAATCGATGTTTTAGTATTTTATCTTATTTTGAAATAATCTAGATATTTAATGACCATCCATCATTTAATTGACTTTAGCAAAACTTAAAGGTTTCAAGTTACCAAAAAAGATCTGGGGAAACTACTTAAAGAGTTCACCTAAAACCTTTTTATGTTACCTAAATCTATTTAATTTATTACTTCTTAACAATTATATTCAGATTACCTACACAGTCTTTATGAGACATTAGACAAAGTCAAAACCATCATCCCAAGCTATTCTTTTTTTTCTTTTCTGACAAATTTTGTAAGACATGACATGAGCTTAATTGATTAGTAAACCTAGGTAGAATAGACATGCCAATTTTAATTAAATCAAACTTAAACTAGCTTTTATTTGCCAAAGATTATCTGAGATCAAGTGAACGTGAAAAGTTGTTGGGTTAATTTTTATAAAGTTTCTGAAGATTCTTATGAATGCTTAATTTATATAAGGGTTTGATTTTCTTTAAACTAATTAAATAGAGCTCTTTTCCAATTTAATTTTAGCAATACCATTCAGGAGCAGAAAATACCACACACCTACAGTCTACTACACACACACACACACACACACACTATACATACATACATATATATACGTGTATACGTACATATGTGTATATATATGTATGTATATATTAAACTTAGAGACAGACAAGAGATCTAACCACATACATACACTTAAGATTTCCTATTAGCTCATATTCCAAATTATTTTTCTCCTTTTTTTCTTTTTTTGGTAAGAAATACATCCCTACAGTTTGTATTTTAACATTTATATCTCAATGGGATAGGGGAAAATGTAAATTACAAGCCTTTTAAGATAAATAGAAGTTTGAAGACTGGTAAGAAAGAATAGGTAAATTTTGAGCTTCCTGTAGAGTTGCATTTCTAGTTTTTGTAAAGATTTGTAAGATAAAGACTGTTGCTCTCAGTTCCTCAGGGAATGGGCTTATGCCTTAAATGACCTGATAGATTGATCCGCCCATGAATCTTTTTACAAGGGCTTTAGAACGTTTTTCTTTTCCTCTGAGTGTATCATTTTATTCTAACTTGGGGAGAAAGCCTAAAAATTATTTTTCTATCATACTCTATAATTCAACCAATTTTTTTTTTTTTTTTATCACAGAGCTACTTTGTAGTTTTTAGCCAGAACGTACAATAAATATTTCTGGCAGTATTGAACAACCTCTTGCACTGAGGAGGCGTTCTCAAGAGAGTGCAGAAGATATTTTATTTTCCTCTTTCTACTGGGTACTACAGCAGAGATCCAGGAGAGCTGACTCTGTCTGATAAGAATTCTTATTCTTAACCGGCTTCTGCCAGTTTTCCTAGGATCTCATCTGTAGCTCCAGTATGTTTACCAGAATTTGGCACGGTTTCTCATATTTTTAGTTTTAGTTTTCCTTGGACTATTTGAGAGAATAACAGCAGCTTATCAGAAAATTCCTCCAAGTCTGGTCAACTTTGTGATGGATCCAGGTAGGGGCCAAGATTTAAGGGTAGATTTGAAGGCATTTGAGTTGTTGTCGAAAATGTTGCATAGGCCTTTTAAGCACAATTTTTTTCCAGGGTCCGAGCTGAAAACAACTGAGCCATTGATCCCTGGGCCAGCATTTTAACGATGGACCCCAGGAGACTGTGATGTGGGGGTGGAGGAAAGGTGTTATTTTATTTCCGGTGCTTGGCCTTGGAGTTATTGTAGCTGTAAAACTAATGGTTGGCAAACTTGTGTTTATGACCTTGTGTCTTTAAATTTTAATGAGTCTTTTGCAATAAATATTTTCATTAAGCTATTTTGGAATGTTGAAGCCTTTGGAAGCTTCTATATACCAATTAAAATAGGTATCCTAGGCACACCTGGGTGGCTCAGTTATAGGGGGAGACTCTCAATTTTGGTTCAGGTCACAATCTCTCAGTTCTTGGGTTTGAGCCCTGCATCAGGCTCTGTACTGGCAGCACAGAACCTGCTTGAGATTCTGTTTCACTCTCTCTCTGCCTCTCCTCTGCTTGTTCTCTATCTCTCTCTCAAAATAAATGATAAACTTTAAAAAAGTAGGTATCCCATTCTGTTTGTTTGTTATGGTAACCCTTACTTTTAAGTATACTTCTTAGATAAACATTCTTGTGTAATAGGAATATTCCCCATAATGAACATTGTAATTCTAGGTTGTCTTTAATAAAATTTTGTGGTTTTGGTGTATATTTACAGCTTCTAGGAACTCCGTTCTCAGATCTAAAATAAGCAGGTGTGCTAGGAAGATGGTGTGCTTGTTGAACTTTGAGATTACTATCATAATCACTGTTGTTATTATTTTAGCTAAACATTTGGGTCTCTCAAGCCAAACTAATACTTAAGAGGGATGTGCCATGGGGTTGGGGTTGCGTGGTGTTTCACAGCGCATCTCATTCCACACAAATTATCTTGAGGTTGGTGGGTGACCTAGGGTCAATCTACTCCATTCTGTGACCAACTAACCTTCACATAAATGTCTTTGAAATAAGTGCTCTAAAACAGACTTAAGTTCTCAACTTGTGCCTTCCAGTTTTTGTGGCTTTTTTCCTCCCAATATCCCCACCAGCAACTAGCCTTTATCTACACAAACCCAGTCAAACAGACATGTAAACCTTAATAGGTTAGCAATAACCAAGAGAATGTTACAGCTTCCTGACCAAGAGAATAGCCTGTGTATGCCACCAGTAAATCCCAGGGTGGATTAAACCAGCAGAGTTCAGTAAATGGGGACTATGGACTAAAACTGAGGAAAGAGATTCCAAACAACTGAGGAGTTTTGGGACTCAGGTTCCAGTTGGAACCATCTGACAGCTCAAGCTGATCTAAGCCCTGAAAAGGCAATTAGATTAGGAGCTCAATGTAAAGACAGTGGAGCTCAGTACCTAGTGGACTTACCCATGGCCCTCATGAAGAACAAGAAAGAGAGTGAACTCAAAAAAGGTTCACAGAACACCATGCTTATGTTTCTTATTGTCCCTGAAAGCCATCAGAAGTTTGTTTCAGATCCAGCTGCCACCAAATCCATTAAACAATAAAAATTTAAACAAGTAAATTTGAAGATCTAAACTGCTTTATTCAATGATTGATGGATCATGTAACATCCCATCTAGCAAGCAGAAAAGGGCTCTGAAGAGCTATACAAGATAAAAAGTTGTTATAGGTAGAAGGGGAAGGGATAAGGCAAGAGCAGATTCATTCATCTTCCTTTGAGGAATTAAAAAGGGTTTATGTGGCAAATTACCTCATTAGTGCTGATCAGAAAATTCTGGACTAACTGAGTAAGACTTCCTGGAAGAAGGTTGAAAGTAAAATTAGGTTAGGTGTTAAGCCTTGGTTTGGTGACATGGGCTTAGCACAAGTGACTCTATTTTGGGTCTATTATTTCTTTTTACACCTTGAAGCAGATGAGCTGAATTGCAGGCAGCATTGCTCATAGCAATGTGTCCCTGGGCAAGGTTAAGTAGAGGTCCTGATGCAATATTAGTCCAGGTGGTTTTGAGCTCTGTTGGTAGAATAAAGAGACAACATTTAAAAGTGTCAGAAGTGCAATAATAATAAATGCTGAGTCTGATGAGATGAGACTACAAAAAAATTACATAGAATTCACCAGAAGAGTAAAGAGTTAAAGATAAACTTACAGTATAGTTTGAGTATGCTTTATATTGAGCAATTCAATATGCTGCAGACACCGCTCCCTTTTTGGGAAAACTTCTTTAAAGCTTTATTTCTTATTTCTATTTTCAATTATACTGATATATATTTGGAGTTTTCTTTTTCTTGGAATAATTTCAGAATTACAGAATAGTTAAAAGAATGGTACATGAGGTGCCTGGGTGGCTCAGTCGGTTAAGTGTCCAATTTCAGCTCAGGTCATGATCTTGCAGTTTGTGAGTTGAGTTCTAGCCCTGCATCAGGCTCTGAGCCTGCTTCAGATTCTGGATCCCCGTCTCTCTCTGCCCCTTCCCCACTTGTGCTCTGTGTCTCTCAAAAATAAATTAAAAAAAAAAAAAAAAAAGAATAATACAAAGAGAGGTACCTGGATGGCTCAGTCAGTTGAGCACCCAAATCTTGATTTCCGCTCAGGTCATAATCTCATGGTTGTAGGATCGAGCCCTACATTGGGCTCTGTACTGAGCATGAAGCCTTCTTCATGAGACGTTCTCCCTCTGCCTCTGCTCCTCTCTCCTGCTCCCACTTGCTCTCTTTCTCTAAAATTAAATAAATAAATAAATAAATAAATAAATAAATAAATAAATAAGAAGAGTTAAAAAAATAGTACAAAGAATTCCTATTGACTCTTTTTTTTTTAAATGTTTTATTTTATTTATTTCTAGGAGAGAGAGAGACAGCGTGAGCAGGGGAGGGTCAGAGAGAGAGGGAGTCTCAGAATGAAACAGGCTCCAGGCTCTGAGCTGGCAGTCAGCACAGAGCCCAACGCGGGGCTCGAACCCACGAACCGCAAGATCATGACCTAAGCGAAAGTCGGACGCTTAACCGACTAAGCCACCCAGGCGCCCCAGAATTCCTATTGAGTCTTTACCCAGCTTACCTAAAATTAACATTACCATAATGTCACAGTTCAAAATTGTATGTCTCCTGATGTAATTTGCTGACAGAAACAGAGCATTGCTTTTGCAATATCCTTGTAAAATAAATATATCATATGAATCAAATAATGAGAAAACATCAGAGGAACCCTAGTTAACGATTATTCTTCAAAATAAGTGCCCTGTTCTCTAAATAAACAATTGACTGTTATGTAAAATTGATAATTGTATTGTGTTTATGCATGAGATGTCCTCTTTATAGGAAACATGCGCTGAAATATTTGAGGGTAGAGAGGCATCATTTCTGCCATTACTTTCCAAATGGGCCATGTTAGAGATACATGCACAAACATGTATCGATACACAGATGTATATATACACACACGGAGTGACAATGAGAATATATAGTAAAACGTTAACATTCTGAGATCCTTTTTTACCTGAAGTCCTAAGCTTGCTATGGAAACTGCCTTCCCAAGAAAGGCACAATCGCTCACTCCTGCACCATAACCACACAAGTGCAGTGTTTAGAGTGTGCTTGAGGAGGCTAAAGGCCCTATCTATGCACCCTCACGCCCATAATCTAGCCAGAGACTGGAGCTGAGTGTCAGGACAGAAGAGTAAGGCTATATGGAAAAGTAAGTCATAATAAAGAATGAAGGAAAATGAGTTCAAGAAAGTGCAAGAGCAAGAAAGCAAGGAGAACAATGACACTGGTTCTCTGGTATGGGTCAGGAACTCAGTTTACTTTGCAGCAATTTGCATCTTTCTTTGCATTACCTTCATCTCTTTTCTGGGAGGTTTTGAGGGGTGTTTGGCTTTGGTAATAAAAGAGCACTATGTAGTGGGGAACTCTTCTAGGTTTGGAAGGCAGATGGCTGGGTAAGTCTGGGGGCTAGGACCAGGGAACTGGTATTTTGAACACAACGGACTCGAGCAGTGTAATCCAAAAAATGAACTTTATTTCCTCCACTGTCCCATTAAATCGCCCAGTGGGAGCAATCCTTCCGTTTGTGTGAAAACTCAACCTCTCTGACTTTTCTGGTCACTCAGCAAAAAGAGAATGTCCTATGATCTTTTAACGTGGTAAACATAAAAATAACAATGTGTCTTACATAATAGTCAAAATTCTAAATTGTATTTTAACATCAAATCTTCACAGTTCCCTCCAGCCGAAGCCTTCTTTGAGCTGGTTGCTGATAGTGGGAAGTGGGACATGCCTTCCTTTGCTCTTTTATCCCGTCCAACTATTTCTCCTCTTTTCCCAGGTTATTATCAATTTAGATTTTTTCGGAACCGAAGCAGGTTCCAGGGACTGAGTTGTCAGCATAGAGCCTGACGCAGGGCTCTAACCCATGAACCAGGAGATCATGACCTGAGCCAAAGTTGGAAGCTTAACCAACTGAGCTGCCCAGGCGCCCCTATTTATGTCTTTTTAAACATTGAAATAAACAGTTCAATCACCATGTCATGTTATTTTATAAAAATTCCTGAATTCAAAAAATTTGAAAACTAAAAGCAGACTATATACAATTGCAATTCTGTGAAAGGTCTTAGGTTTCAAGTTATTAGTGTTCTTTTTTATTCTTTTGCCACTAAATCTTTTCTTCAAATGAAATCTTATATGAAACACTTATAAGTGATCTGGAATGCCAATCTCTTCATTCCCTAACCCTCAGTTTTGTTGGCTTCTGACACACTCCGAGGTCTATAAAGCTCTGTTCTTGTGACCATTCATCATTTAAAACTGAAATTTCATATTGTGAGTTCCATGAGCTCTAGGACCTTTTCTGTTGTGTTTACCACTTTCTTCTCAATACCTAGCAGTTCATGTGACACCGGTTGGTGTCTGATGAATATTTATTGAATGTATGAGTGACTAAACATCAGACAGAGAAAATGACATGGCTTGGATTAAGTCATGCAGCAAATTGATGAGGCGTGAACTTAGTATATAGTGGGTGACTGGGTAGATATTGGTGGCATTACCAGAATAGGAGATAAAGGGGAAGAAATAGAGTGAAAAGAATGCTGAGATCGGTTTTGGATTTTAGAGTTGGAAGTGCTTTGGGGGCATCCAGGTAGAGGGGTCAACAGACAACAAACTGTTCAGTCTGTTTAGTTTAGATTCAATGCTCCAGCTCTTCAACTCCTTTTGCAAAAGGCTTTCATTTATTTCACTTTTGAGCGCTGTTTGTTCGGGCACGTTTCCCACCCTCACACAGCCACCAGGGCAGAGTTTCCTAAACTTCATTGTACATCAAATCAACATGAGGAATCTTCTTAAAAGACAGATTCTGACTCAGAAGGTGGAGCCTGACCTTCAGCAGCCTTAGTTAAGTTTCCATGTGATGTGAAAGCTGCTCATGTACAGTTTGAGAAGCAAGACCCTGCAAATCAGTGAAAAATGGCACTAAGAGTTGGTTGGCGTTTTGTTTTCTCTTTTTGTAAAATTTCACAACCTTTATTATTTTTTTAATTTTTAAATGTTTATTTATTTTTGAGAGAGAGAGACAGAGACAGAATGTGAGTGGGGGAGGGGCAGAGAGAGAGAGAGACACAGAATCTAAAGCAGGCTCCAGGCTCCAGCCTGTCAGCACAGAGCCCAATGCAGAGCTCGAACCCACAAACTGTAAGATCATGACCTGAGCCAAAGTTGGATGCTTAACCGACTGAGCCACCCAGGTGCCTCTTCACAATCTTTATAATAAGTAGAGATTGGTGAACTTGCAAGTTTTGTTTTCTTTTCAAATGAATATCTTCTCGTAAACTTTTCTTTTGCCCTTCGAAGAATAGGTTAAGGTCTTTTACATGGTTGCTTTGTAATATAACATGGCTGTTTAATTAAAGACAAATTTTCTTAATTTAATTTAATTTTTTAAAGCTTATTTATTTAATTATACTTTTGAGAGAGAGAGAGAGCGCACGAGCAGGGAAAGGGCAGAGAGAGAGAGAGGGAGAGAATTCTAAGCAGGCTCCATGCTGCCAGCTCAGAGCCCGATGTGGGGCTTGATCCCACCAACCGTGAGATAATGAGCTGAGCTGAAATCAAGAGTCCGGTGCCCAACGAACTTGAGGCACCCAGATGCCCTAATTTTTATTTACTCTGAGAGAAAGAGAGCAAGAGGTAGGGAGTAGAGAGATAGGGAGACAGAATCCCAAGCAGGCTCTGTACCATCAACACAGTCTGATACAGGGCTTGAACTCACCAATGTGAGATCATGACCCAAGTTGAAGCCAAGAGTCAAACGCTTAATTGACTGAGCCACCCAGGTGTCCCAGAATTTTCTTAATTTTAATAGTGATCGCATAAGCTACTTATTCTTTCTAGAAGTTTTTGTTTGTTTGTTTGTTTTGTTTTAGTTCTTAGCCTCAGGCTAAAGATATCAGGCTAAGTTTAGTAGCTGTTGGAAGTAAAGCAGTTAGAGAGGCAGGCTCTGGAAGTAGGTAAATTCAAGACATTTTGAAACATTCAAACACATAAAATGTACCAATTGTAAAATAGTAACATAATTCAAATCTAGGCAGAGGTCCAGCTATTTTTATTCTGAAACATGGAGATCATCCCACCTAGAAAACAGAAAGATTTTTATGGGAAACCTGTAGACGTTCTTAGATATCATTAGATTAATCTAAATTGAATGAATGACTTAGACATCATCTGTACCTTTATCTGTAAGTCATTTCTCTTTTACTGTGATTGTTTCATAAAACTTCATTATTTGTTTTCTTTTTCATTCTTCCACTCAAAAAATCTTTTTAGGATTCATTATGGTTCTGGGCACTGTGAGACAGCTGTGAGTCAGAACAAGGTCTTGAGTTCATCAGAATTAATTTTGTAGGAAAACAGAGACAATAAAGAAGTCAATAAATGTAGCCGTTTCATGTGAAAATATGGAGTACTAAAAAAAAAAAAAAGAGCAACCAACTAGAGTGGTTTAAGGGTGGTATTCTTAGATTGGGTGGTCTGGAAAGCCCTACCAAGGGTGTAATATCTGAATTGAGAAATGAGTAAAAGTAAGACATGAACCATATTAATAAGAAGAGAAAAGAGAATAGCAGAGTGGAAGTGCCATATACTAAGAGTAAGCTTGGTGTGTGGGAGGGAGATCACGACCAGTGAGATGACTGGCACATGGAAGGAGAAAGCAGAAGAAGAATGGAAATGAGAGAGAGAGGCAGCAGCTAGATCAGAGCAGAGAGTCTCGATTTTATCCTAAGAGGGAATGCAAATATTTAGGGTTTTTAACAGACAATTACATGTAGCTTCTCTCTCTTTAGCATTTCCATCTGTACATTCTACTACTATTGTACATACTACTATAATGTTTCTTCACTAATGTTATTTATCACTTATTTCCAACTTGTCTTTTCCACTAAACTGTTAGCTCCTTAAGGGCAGGGGCTGTGTTGCTTTATCCACCTTCCCATACGCCCAGTTCACAGTGCAGTGCACCATACGTGGTACTGCTGAGTAAATAATTACTGAATGAACAAACAGGTATTTTAATTATTGCCAAACCACATCCCCTGGTTGTAATTTTTCTATTGAATTCCAGTCTCATATTTGCAAATGCCTACTGGCATTTTCAATTAAATGTCCAAAGTTTTCTAATATTCAGCTACAAAATCATTATTTCATTCCAGCTTCTCCATATTTATTGGTTAATATCAACTTCTTTCTAGTTTCCTCGGTTAGAAATTTTAGCATACTGGGGTGCCTGGGTGGCTCAGTCTGTTAAGCGTCTGACTGCAGCTCAGGTCATTATCTCACAGCTTGTGTGTTCCAGCTCTGCATTCGCCTCTGTGCTGACAGCTCAGAGCCTGGAGCCTGCTTCGGATTCTGTGTCTTCATCTCTCTCTGCCCCTCCCCTGCTCATGCTCTCTCCCTCTCTCAAAAATAAATAAACATTTAAAAAAATTTTTTAAATAGAAATTTTAGAGTACTTTGATTCTTCTGATATTGGGAATTTCCTTTACTTTATTTCATGGAGTATTTCACAGAGCTCTGGTTTAGACTTTCATCATTTAATTCCTAGAAACATGCAACAGACTTTAACCTGGCTAGAAGGACATTCTGACTTAAATTTCTTCTCTTTTCACATTCATACCACATATCTCTGCAAGATCTTTGTCGCTGAAGTGTCATTTTATTCGTAAGTTTGTTCATTGTTCTATTTAGCAACCATTTTTCACACTGATATGTATTTGACACGTGCCATTTTCTTGTATAAATCCTTGATTAGTACTCACATGAACTATATGAGATAGTATTTTTATCTCCATTTTATAGGTAGGAAAAATGAGATTTTAGTATGTTAGGCTACTTCCTTAAGATTACTATTTTTTTAGGTTTATTTATTTAGAATGAGAGAGAAAGAGAGAGCACAAGTGTGGAGGGGCAGAGAGAGAGAGCGAGCAAGAGAGAGAGAATCCCAAGCAGGCTCTATGCTGACAGCAATGCAGAGCGGAACTCACAGACTATGAGATCCTAACCTGAGCCAAAATCAGGAGACCTAAACTTAACCAACTGAGCCATCCAGGTGCCCCAAGGTTACTATTACACAAACAAGGAAATGGTAGGGCTGAGATATGAACACAGTTCTACTTAGTTGGGAACACTGAACTTTACCGCATTAAGGAGTGGTATCTCAGGCTTAAATTCCTGCGTCTCTTTGGAGGCTTTCCATGATACAGCTAACCAATCTTACTTAACTTCTTATGACTGATGAACTTGTGTCTTGTATATTTCACATTTCAAATGTTTCTCTAGTTGTCTTCTGTGCATCGACTTTTTTTTTTACTTCAGTTAGATTGTAAGCTCCTTAAAATCAGAGACCAGGTATTCATCTCACTTTGTTTCTCTGAAGGTCTGCTAGTGTGGTGTGCACACAATACATTCTCAGTAAAAACTGAAAATCTTTAGCACCGTCCGTAGCACATATGCGTGCTTACTAAATGGTAACAATAGTTACTATTTACTATTCCTAAAGGGGCTGATGCATCAAACTTAAGTTCAAGGGCGCCTGGGTGGCTCAGTGAGTTAAGCCTCCGACTTTAGCTCAGATCATGATCTCACAGTTCCTGAGTTCAAAGCACGTGAACGCTCTGGTCTGACAGCTCAGAGCCTGGAGCAGCTTCGGATCCTGTCCCCTTCTCTCTGTCCCTTGCCCCCTCAAACTCTGTCTCTCTCTCTCTCTCTCAAGAATAAATAAATATATATACATTTTTAAAAAAAGATAGCATAGAGGCGCCTGAGTGGCTCAGTCATTTAGGTGTCTGACTCAACTTCGGCTCAGGTAATGAACTCGCGGTTAGTGGCGTGGAGCCCCCCACATCGGGCTCTGTGTAGAACCAGCTTGGGATTCTCTCTCTCCCCCTCTGTCTCTGCCCGTCCCCTACTCACACTCGCTCTCAAAATAAAAAAACATTAAACAGTTTTAAAAAAAAGATACCATAGAATTCTGATCTCTGCCCACTCCTAAGAACTTTCGCTTACCTTCTTTAAGATCTAAAGGAATAGTTTCCCGGGGCGCCTGGGTGGCTTAGTCGGTTAAGCGTCCGACTTTCGCTTAGGTCATGATCTCGCGGTTCGTGGGTTCGGGCCCCGCGTCGGGCTCTGTGCTGACTGCCAGCTCAGAGCCTGGAGCCTGTTTCAGTCTGTGACTCCCTCTCTCTCTGACCCTCCCCTGCTCACGCTGTCTCTCTCTCTCTCTCTCCTAGAAATAAATTTTAAAAAAAATAATAAAATAAAGGAATAGTTTCCCAAGCTATTCCTGGGAATTTCATTGAAACGGAGGGTTTAGGGCCCCGCAGGTCCGCCCCGCCCCCAGTGAGCGCAGTTACGTCAGGTCACGTCGTACGCTCCACCGGAAGTGCCGCTGAGTAAACGGCGGGGGCGTGTCTCCAGACTGCTCGGCGTGCAGTTACCCAGAAACGCGGGAAGTCGGGCCCTGGCGCGGTTACACCCGGCAACAGGGTGGTTCTGTCCTTTCCCAAGGGACCCGCGAGCCTCTCTGAGGACCCTGAACGTGAGCCCGACTGGGTCTCCGGCGCGACGCCATGGAAGTGGTGGAGGCCGCTGCCGCTCAGCTGGAAACCCTGAAATTTAATGGCACCAGTTTGGGAGATAGCCAAGGTCAGGCGGTGCGGTCTCCGGGCTCTGTACCTGTCCCAGACCCTCGGCCGCCACCACAGTCGGATGAGCAGTCCCCGGACACCGGGCAGGCCGCGCAGGCTCAGCCTGCGGAGGAGCAGCCGCCTGAACTCGCGCCGCAATCAAGGCCAGAACCTCCACTGGGAGGGAACTGCGTCACCGGCTCGGGCGCCGCAGAGCAGGCGCGGACCCCAGACTCTCTAGAGACCTCGGACTCGGATTCAGATTCGGACAGGTTGGATGCCTAGGGGTCCCGGATCTCCGGGGGTGGGAGGGAGGCGTGAGGCCAGGGACTGAGGGGGTGCTCGCGTGGGCCCGGGAGGGAGGCGAGGTAGCTAAGCTCCCAGCGCACGTGTTGACAAGTAGCTCGGACCGCCCATTTCCTCCCTCTTCTCAGCAAATCGCGTGGTGAATCCGAGATGAATAATCGGATCCCTCTTTCTTAAATGTGGTAGTCTGAAGGGTCCTATGTATAGATCGTAGAAAACAACAAACCCTGAGGGTAATGGATTATTTCGATAACCACTCAGTTTCGCGTGTCCCTTTGCAGTTATGATTTTGAGTTTTGTCGGATCTTTTAAGAAAAAACAGGTTGAGAGTGTGGGGGGTTTTGTTTGTTTGGGTTTTGTTTGTTTTTTCTTTTTGTTTTGTTTTGTTTTGGTTTTGAACCTTATGAGTTAAGGAAGGACCGGTTAAAGGATTTCACACATTTCCGATTTGGCTTCTGACAATTTTGTTAATTGGTAGAATCCTTGCAGGGAGCCCGTGTTAGTGAAATCATGGTAACATTGCTACTTAGCATTATTGTGTGATCTGGGTAGATTTTATAAACAGCTCTCCTGCCCACGTGTTTTATAAATATCATACTTGTGGTGAGAGAGGACTTAAGGTTGTAGGATGTTACTAAACCATGCTGAACGTTATCTACAAGTATTTGAGGATGTTATGTGGGATGAATAGGTGAATAAAATAGATATGATCCCTGTTCTACGTCCTAGTGAGAGAGACCAAAAATAAAACTAAACACAGCAATACATAAATTAGGTGGTGAAAATTACAGTGAAAAGGAACGAGTGAGGCATTGAGAAAGTGATAGGAGAGGCCAACCCTCTAGGACCATATAGCCATGTTAAAGTTTTAATTCAAAGTGTTAGGGAAGCTGTTGATTTTAAGCAGAGAAATGACATTCTCGGGTTTATGTTCTAATGTTTTGCTGTGTGGAAGGATTGAACTGGGTTCAAGAGTGAGTGAAAGAAGAGGGGTGCCTGGGTGGCTCAATCGGTTAGCCTCCCACATTTGGTTTCAGCTCAGGTCATGATCTCAGTTATGTATTGATGTGTTTAGTTTTGATTTTGGTCTCTCTCACTAGGGTGTAGGACAGGGATCATACCTATTTTTTTCACCTATTCAATATCCCACATAACATACTCAAATACGCGTGCTGATAGTTTGGAGCCTGCTTGGGATTCTCTCTGCCCTTCCTGCACTCGCTCTCTTGCTCTCTCAAAAGCGAAAGCAGAGAGGCAAGAGTGAAACGGGTTATTGTGGAAATAGTTGGAAAGATGTTGCATGAGTCCATGATGTGACCATCCTTGTCTGGGTTAAGTATTTTGAAGTTTCGCTAGTAGATGGGTCAGTGAGCTAGACAGAGATGTCAACTGGGTGGTGGGTGGTGGGTGGTGGTGCTGTTTAGTGAAATGGGGAGTAACCTATCTGGGATGGGGGCTGAAGACCAATAGGAATGTTTAAGTTTTGCAGTTAGTTTGAGATTTCTCTGACAGCTAATTGGAGATGTCAGGGAAGCAGTGGGATAATTAGTTTAGAGTTTAGAGGACAATTCTGGACTGGAGATGTAAATTTGAACATCAGATTACAGACAGGATTTACTTTAACTTTTTATTATGGACATTTTCAAATTTGTTAGAAGTAGAGAGTAATGTAATGAATGCCCGCATACTCGTCACCATACTTTAACAGTTTGCATTATTTTGCTAATCTTGTTTTATCTAGTACTTCTAACTTTCTTTTTTAACCTGAGAGTTTTAAAGGAAATCTAAAACATCGCGTCACCTTACCTGTATGTTCTTTACATTTCTGATTGATGAGGTACTAGTTAAGCAACCACCATGTCATTACCAAATGTAGTAACATTAACTCTAATTCCTAATATCTCCTAATAGCCAAGCTGTGTTCATATTTCTCTAGTTGTCTTTTAGTAGTTGGTTTGTGTGAATTAGAATTCAAGCAAGATTCTCAAACAGTGCATTTGGATGTTATGCCTATTTAGTCTCTTTTAAGTGAATGACATTTTTTTTTAGTGTTTATTTTTGAGAGAGCAAGCAAGCACGAATGGGGGAAGGGCAGAGAGAGAGAGGGAGACACAGAATTTGAAGCAGGCTTCAGGCTCCCAGCTGACAGCACAGAGCCTGATGTGGGGCTCGAACTCAAAAACTGCAAGATCATGACTGGAGCCAAAGTCAGATGCTTTACTGACTCTCAGCCATCAGGTGCCCCAAGTGAATGTTGTATTTAAAGCCATGAAGACAGAAGAAGCCACATGAGGGTGGAATACCCCATTAACATAGTCGATGCTAAAATGTGGACGTTTTTTGAGGAAGCAAGTGGGAACCATGTCAGATGTTGCTGGAAGTTAATTAAGATGACAGAAACATGTCCACTGGACTTGACCACATGGAGATTGTTGGTGACCTTGTAAAGGAGTGGTGGTGATGGAAACCAGTTTGGGGTAAAGACTGAATGGGAAATAAAGGAGCAGAGACAGCATGTGTTAACAACTGTGTCAAGAAACTTTAAGGCAAGAAATGAGGCCGTACTTGGAGGAATTCAACAGAGGTGCTGTACAGTTCTGGTATGCTGATGGAAATGATCAGGGATAGAGGGGAAGATTCCTGATCTAGTAATAGTAGGAAGGAGTTCACTGGTAACAGAAGGAAAGACCATACTTGCCAGAACTAATGTCTGTATTTCAAGCACTTAATAATACATTTGAGAAGACAGGTGTTTTGATGAATTTTGGAATAGTATGATACTGGCTATACTAGGCAGTTTGAAAAAAATGTTGTGCTAGGTAAGGAAAGAAATAAGTGCACCTTTGGTAGATAGGGGGTGGCTTCAGAGGTAATATTTGAGTTGAGCCCATAAAGAAAAATGGAGAGGCGCCTGGGTGGCTCAGTCGGTTAAACATCTGACTTCGGCTCAGGTCATGATCTCATGGTTTGTGGGTTCGAGCCCTGCGTCAGGCTCTGTGCTGACAGCTCAGAGCCTGGAGCCTGCTTCAGATTCTGTGTCTACCTCTCTCTGTTACTCTCCCCTGCTCATGCTGTCTCTCTCTCAGAAATAAATAAAACATAAAACATTTTTTAAAAAATAAACTAAGAAAAATGGAATTTTTCTGCCCCGGGGGAACATTCCAGTGAAATAGCACAAATAATGGCATGAGATGTGGAAGTAGGGGAATTTGGGCAGTTTTATATGCTTCTGAGCTAGAGAAGTGGCAGGAGATGGGATTGTAAAGGGCTCTGAAATATGCTAAGGAGCATAGCCTTTATCTTGTACACAGTATACATTTATGGAGAAAGTTTTAAAGCATATCTCTGCTTAGTGTTTTCTTAATTAAAAAATTGAAAGAATGGTACAGGCACACAGCCATCGTCTTGATTTAATACTTATTAACATTTCAGAACTTAGTTTCACATATATATGTTACTGAGCCATTTTATTTTTCATTTAAAACATTTTTTATGTTTATTTTGAGAGACAGTGCGAGTGGGGGAGGGGCAGAGAGAGAGAGAGAGACACACACAAAATTTGAAGCACGCTCCAGGCTCTAAGCTGTCAGTGCAGAGCTGGACATGGGGCTCCAACCCATGAACTGTGAGATCATGACCTGAGCTGAAGTCGGGTGCTTAACCCGCTGAGCCACCCTGGCGCCCCTATTTTTTATTTTTTTAAATGTTTATTTATTTGTTTTGAGAGAGTGTGTGTGTGAGCAGGGGAGGGGCAGAGAGAGTGGAAGAGAGAATCCTAAGCAGGCTCTGCACTGTCAGTATAGAGCCCGACTCAGGCCTCTATCTCACAAACCGTGTGATCATGACCTGAGCTTAAATCAGGAGATGCTTATCCAACTGAGCCATCCAGGTGCCTCATTAATGAACCATATTAAAGTCATTTATAGGTATTATGACACTTTCTCCCTGAATGTTTTTGCATGCATTCTCTAAAAGGACATTGTCTTACATAATCACAATTACCACACATAACAAAATTATTAATTACCTAATATCTAATGTCCAATCATAGTTGTTTTTTTTAGGCAAGTGTGAACTGATTAGAATGGAAGGTCATGAAAGGGTGAAGGTTAACATCAGGAAGAGGAAAAGGTTGATTGTACTGGGAAGAGACTACTAGTGTTGACATCAGTTATACAATTATTACAGAAAAATAGGTGGGAAATGAGGACCTCCCCCAAATTGGTTCATAGTAACTGTGGAAATGGGATTGAGAAGTGGAGTAGGAGTGAAGTTTGCCATCTGAAGATAGTATTTTATCTCTTTGAGATTGCATTAGCTCAAAGTGATTCCAAGTTTTCTACCTATAGTGACCAGATTGAAGAGTAAATGAAATAATAATGGAAGCTCAAGGAGAGAAGCAGGTTCAGTAGGGAGAATGCTTTTTTTTTTTAAACTTGTTGCTAGTATGAGGTAAGTGTAGGTTATTCATACAGAAGTGGCCAGTGTACAGCCAGAGATAAGGGGTGGAGCCTAGAATTTTCAGTATCAAAGCTGATGATTTAGGAGTTATCTATACGTGGGTGATGATTGCAATGGTTGGAGTGGATGAGGTTATCCATGGGAAGAGGACAAAGAGCAGTAGAAATGAGGATGGACTTTTAAAAACGTGAAGTGTGCTAAGAGAGATAATCAAACAATTTAAACTAAGCAGAAGGTTCTGGTAATAATTGCTGTCGAAGTCAAGGGCTAAGGGAGTTTTTATAGAGAGTAGAGTGGTCAGCATGGTTGGTAATTTTCAGGAGTTTCCCAAGTTGCATGAAACAGAACATTTTATTGGCAATTAAGTGATCTAGAAAGGTCCCTTGTTCAGAGCTTTCTTTTGTGAGCGATTTGTCCCAATGCTTACTTCCATTACTACAAATCTGTGATGTGTGAGACTATTTTAATAAAAGGGCTTTGGGTTATAACAGGGGTTTTGCAGATGTTCTCAATGGATTAAGGACTACTTTCCAAAACCATAGTCTACTTCAAAATGCTAGCTTTTGAATTATATCAGCAACAGTAAATACATAGTGAAGTAGATACTTCCTACTTGAACAGTTGTAATTTAGTACTGTTTTAATACTGCTTTACTAAGTTTTCAACTTTTTCTCCCCTACAGTGATACAGATTCAGATAGTTCAAGCTCCTCCTCGTCCTCATCATCTTCCTCATCATCGTCCTCTCGTATATCACTTCCTCCACTGCTGTCAGATGGAGAAGATGATTTACAAGTTGAGAAGGAAAATAAGAATTTTCCTCTTAAAACGAAAGACGAGTTACTCCTTAATGTAAGTACTCTGTTTGTTCTTAAACTTAATTTCTGTATTATAAAAAATGTTACAGTACTAATATTGGTCTCATTTGGCCTGTATCTGCCTCCATAAATTTGAAGACTTCTCAACCTGTTACTGGGCAGACTTTTTTTTTTTTTTTTTTTTATTANATTGTTAGTTTCCTGAGGAACCTCCACACTGTTTTCCAGATGGGCTGTACCAGTTTACATTCCCACCAACAGTGTAGGAGGGTGGGCAGACTTTTGCTATGCATTGTTTTTTTATTTGTTTTTTGGGGGGTTTTGTTTGTTTACGTAAAAGCGAGGATTGATCTGGTTGCTGAGGTTTCTAAGGTTTCCAACTCCAAAATTTGAAAATTGTTCCTGTTGGATGTCAACGTTAGTTTGCTACTTTTTGTTTTTTATTTTCCTGGAAAAGATTTCATATGTAGATTTACAGCTTTGGTGATTTGTGTGTGTATGTATATTTTTGTCCACACATCAGAAAATTTTGCCCAGTAGTAATTGAAATCTTTTTTTTTTTTTTTTAAGTTTATTTATTTATTTTGAGGGGAGGGGGTAGGGGCAGAGAGAGGGAGACAGAGAAAATCCCAGGCAGGCTCTCCAGTGTCAGCTTTAGGCCAGCCCAATGTGGGGCTCAAATTCATGAACAGTGAGATCATGAACTGATCTTCAGCCTGAGCTGAAGTCAGAAACTTAACTGACTGAGCCACCCAGGTGCCCCATAATTGAAGTCTTTTTATTAATTAATTTACTCTTAAATGTTTACTTTTGTGAGAGAGAACACACATGCCCAAGTGAACAAACACAGGTATGGGGAAGAACAGAGAGAGCAAGAGAGAGAGAATCCCAAGCAGGCTCAGCACTGCCAGCACAGCCCAAGAACCAGGAGATCATGACCTGAGTTGAAATCAAGAGTTGGACACTTACCTGACTGAGTTACCAAGGCACCTTTGAAATCTTTTAAATTGATTGCATTTAGAAAAGCAGAAAGTGAAATTAGATGGGTAGAGTTTCTTAGGACTCCTATTTACTTGAAATTTGGAGACATTTTATTGTTGCAGATGGTAAAAATTTGATCATTATAGGATGGTATTTATTGGTACTTGATAGGTTTGGTTTGTAGTCTCATGTGGTTCTTTCCTCTTAAGGTATTAACTGTCCCTAGAAGGACCGTGATAGTTTGGTTGAAACTCCATGATCCAATAGAGATATCTCCTTAGAATTTCAGAATATAGGCTGTATTGCCTTATGTTTATTCTCTCTATACCATATGTACTTATTACTAATGCTTTTTAAAAATTTAATGATCACTAATTACAGTTATGTAGTAATTTAAATAAGTGTAATCATTTTAGTGAAGGTTTGAAAACAGTTTTAAATTTTTTAGATTTTTTATTTTGAAAACATTTTAAAAGCCTGCAGGTAATTGGGCACCCTTTTATGACTGAATTCTGCCGATATTATTTCTTTTTCTCTACTTGTAATGAGAAGTATCCTATCTTACTTATTCTTTATGTATTGAAAACCCCTTGGATTTTTATGCAGCTTCATCAGTGGTTCTTAATTTTCAAACTAATTCATATCCTTTACTGGCCTTTTCACACAAAGGGTCTCTCAACTTACGACTGTTTTCTGAAAGTTTTGGGAGACTTCTTTGGTCTTTCCCTTGTATCTTGGTCACCTTTGTATCTAAGTTTTCTCAGAGTATAAAAATCAACAAATAAAAGACTGCAGTATATATATTATAAAGTATTTTTTTTTGACATTTATTCATTTTTGAGAGACAGAGCGTGAGTGGGGGCGGGACAGAGTGAGAGGGAAACACAGAATTTGAAGCAGTCGCCAGGCTCTGAGCTGTCAGCACAGAGCCCGATGCTGGGCTCAAATTCACAGACTGCAAGATCATGACCTGAGCTGAAGTTGGACACTTAACCAACCAGGTGCCCCATATATCATTTTTTAAATTGATCTTACTACACCTGGAATTCTTGTAAGTCTCTTAAAATTTAATGCAAAATCTTAGTCTATATGTTTAAGTATTTTTCTTGGTATCTTACGCTCATATTTTCATCAGAAAACCAAAGGGCCCATGTTTACATAAAGGCCAGGACCCACCTTCTGGAAGGCTGAGTTCGTATCTCATCTTTGTAGCTCCCATAGTATCAGGTAGGGGTGCCTGACAGATAATGGGCTGGCAGTCACCAGCAATATGTGGTTGTAGAATGAGTAAGGAACAGGCATTAGTTTCATTTTTAATTATTTCATTCCTAAACTATTCTAGTGCACCTGCCATGTACTCAGTGCCACAAACAAGACCCTCCAGTTTCTGCTCTCTTAGTGCTTAGTGGAGAGAGACAGACAGTAAATAAAGCAGAGACAAATATAATTTTGGAAGTGCTATTGAATTGTGAAAGTATGTTTGGTTAGTAGCCGAAAGTTACATATTTGCTGGGAAGGTACGTTAGCTTTTGAAACTTGAACAGTGGGCTAATCTGTCCCCTTTTGTGCCAGTTCTAGCCCAGCAATTAATTTTGTGACTATTGTTCTAAATTCTTGTTCAGTTAGGTTGCTTATATCTGTTTTGAGCCGTCCTTTAGCTGTCACTTTTTCCTGGAATTTCTTTAGAGGCGAATTCTTCCATTTCGTCATTTTGGCTAGCTTTCTGTCTCTTGTCAGTTTTAAAAACTTGTTATGCACTCTGTACCTGTGCGTACTGCTGCATTAAAGAAGGCTCATTGACTGTCCAAGGCCTGTCCGCTCAGGAAGTGTTCTTTGAATGGTGTCTCTTGGTCTCTCTTGTTGAGACTGTGGTTATTTTATTTCCCTACTTGTAGTGGTATTTGGGACTCTCCACCATGTGTACTTTGGCTTGTTTCTTGAGGTAGCCCTATGAGGCTGTCTTCTTAGTGGACTCTGTATCTTTTCCTCCCAGACTCCCGCGGTTCAGTGTGCTATGGCTTTAGGCCTTCTCTGTTTGAGAGATGCGGGCGAGCGAAATGTACAGAGCTCCCTACTTCTCCGCCATCATGCTTCCTTCCCCTATTGTGCCAGTTCTGAGGGATCTTCGGGAAGGATGGAAAAAGCAATTATAGTCTTTATTTTTCAACTTTGGATTCTTGAGTAGCTTTTCACTTTATATTTACATGATTAGGAAGTCAACTTACTGAAAGTTCCTAATCCTTTAGACCACTGCTACTAGAGTTGGGTGGAGAAATGACTTCCCAGGTCTGCCATAAATCTTTGACTTAGGACTGTGAAAGAGTGCATATTAGGATTCCTTCAGGTCTTCAGCTCTCAAGTTCAAGGGAAGAGAATACTTGTCCCTGATGACCAAGGATGGTATTGCTCCATGTACTTGGTGTCTTTAGGGCTCTGCCTCTTTTCTCTGTTGCTCAGTAGGTTTTTCTGCATAGAGCTGCCAGTGTGGCCATTGAGATTCCTCAATGCAAGTCATGGGAAAGACTCACACTGGTTTACCTGGGGCCTGGGACAAAGCCCAGGACACATCATTGAGGCCAGTGGAATGTGTCTTTGAATTGCTTGAGCATTAGTCACAGTCACTCCTGTTTATGTGGGAAAGTATGTAGGAGAGTAAGTGCTTTAGAGAAAGTACATGGGCAAGTGTGAAGGTGGGAGCATGTATGAGCCAGTTGACAGAAAGGGAGTGTGAATGTGTGTATTTTGAGGAGGGTGAGGGTTGTGTGGGTAACACCAAGCCATGCAAACCACAGGGAATGGGTTCTCTGTCAATAGGAAAGGTAGGCTTCAATCCATTTCAGAAAAGGATGCTGTTCAGTCAGTAATAATAGTTATCCTATTACAGAGTAAAAGGGAAATACTTGGAAGGGGTTATCACACGTGACTTATGTTGGACTCTTCTGGTTGTGAGCAACAGAGACTCTCCAGTTACCTCGAGAAGGGGGATGTACTATAAACTTACTTGGGTAGGAAAGCCATTGGGAACTCTTGAGGATGACCATACTGTTTGCTTTATATACCTCTTGGGTATTCTCATAGTTCTCTGGGTGTCATTTTATTCTCTCTTTACTGACTGATTTCTTCTGTTTACCTGTAGATTCATCCTTTTAATTCTAGCTCCCACATAGATTGCTGTGACCCTGGTTCTGTATATAGTGTCTTCCACTGTCACCTTCCCCTTGAGCCAGCCGATTAGCACTATATTTCTTTGCCGACTTTGGGACAAAACTGTTATTTAGCTTATTAGATTTGTTTCTGTGTGTGTGATTTCGTTTTTACTATTTATTTATTGTTTTGAAAATGACAATCTCCTTTTCTGGGAGCTATCCCCTCTGGGTGACGAGCTCTGGCCAGTATCAAGTGTGCCATCTTTTTCAGGTCATACCGATATATCCTTTCAGCAGGGGTTGTGTGTGGAGCTGTTTCATTTAGAAATGCTGAAGAAAATTAATGAGACATACTATCCATGTTGTCTTCGCTGAAAGGTACACATAAGTTAACATCAGCCAAGCAGTTCTATCAATTTGAGAGTTTCTGCTGGATGTTTAGAGATCTCTAGAACATGCCCAATTTGCCCCAGTTTTCTGTCTTACCTCTTTATAAAGTCTCATATTCTAGGCCGTTTCCACTGCCATTTAGGCATGGTGAGCATCATTTTTATCTTTAGTTAGTCGGTCAAGCAGTAATGTCGCCTCCTTGGATCTAGCTTTTTAAATCTTTTCTGTTGTTGGAAAGTTAGAGCCTGGTAATCTAAACTACGAACTGTTGCAGGTCTTTAATTGTTAAGTATATGGGAGATAGCGAAGTAACTTCAAGATTGTTCTTTTAGGATTAACGTTAGAGCATGCCAATAATCCCTTTGGATGACAAGGTATGGTTATAACTTGATTTAAAAAAAGGAGGGGTGAATAGGAAAAAAATAAAAAAAAGAGAGAGGGAATGGTTAGCCATAGAGGCATTGAAAACGAGGGTAATCTTAGATGGTTCTATTTATATATGTCACAATTATGTAATATATGTTGTTAAATTTAGCCAAGTGGAATTATTTTTTTTATCATACATTCCTCCTTAATACTAAGAAGGTTTTTATTTAACCTCCACAGTAAATGTAAAGCAGCATACATATTACAGCTTTGAAACTACATTAGACCACCTTGAGTTTATTCAGTGTTTCAGTGAATTGGAAAATTAGATCCTTTTTGAAAAACTTTCTCAGCAGTTTATGCCCTGAACTGTTTATTCAGATAAATCAGATGTAATTAAACATTTAGAATCATAAAAACATTTAAGGAATGGTGACATTTCAAAATCTTAATCAGAAATTAATTTTATAAATTAATGCATATTATTTTCTCTTCTGAAAACAAGGGTCTTCCATAACGTTTAAAAGTTATGGTTACAGTGCTTATGGGGATAAAAAAATAGATAATACTGCAGTAGGCATAATAATATGTATTCATACACATAATATACCATGACCGAGAAAAAATTTAATGCTTGTAGGCAGTTCTTGGTACCTTCATGATTTAGAGACTGTCCGTGTTAATATTGTAAAACAAATGCATTTTGTAGTTAGGTTGAGTACACTATGTGTTTTTCCTGATTTTGGCAGTGCAGATGCATATCCTAAAACGTCTTACCATGAAGATATGGAAAATACCTGGACCACCTCAAGTGGTCAGAAGCTACAGTAGATTATTTCATGCCTTTTGATCTCCTATCATCTAAGAAACTGCATTGCACCTTGGTCTTTATTTAAAAGTTGTTGACTGAATATGTTTTTTTGGAGGCCTACCTTGCTTTTTTAGTTTTGCCTTAAATGTGGGCTTCTTTCAACTTAAGCTTTTTATGACTCTAGGTATATTTGAAATTATTGCTTTGTATTATAGAATACTTAGGACTTTTTTTTTAATATTTTTATTTATTTCTAGGAGAGAGACAGCGTGAGCAGGGGAGGGTCAGAGAGAGAGGGAGTCACAGACTGAAACAGGCTCCAGGCTCTGAGCTGGCTGTCAGCACAGAGCCCGACGTGGGGCCCGAACCCACGAACCGCGAGATCATGACCTAAGCAAAAGTCAGACGCTTAACTGACTAAGCCACCCAGGCGCCCCCTGAGGACTTTTTTTTTTAACATTCTTTTTAGAATGTTTGATATTTAAGAAATGGCTTATATACTTGAGCGATATTTTTAAATTAATATGTGGTGCTCTTTACAAATAGTGCTCAGATTTTTTAAAAAATTAAAATTTCATGCTTCATTATACAAAATTATTTTAGTAAAGCTTATAGCAAGCAGAAATGATCCCTTAAACTTCAAATCAATAGTGTTTTATCCATTAGAGTAACCATATATGTTCTGTGAATATGCCATATAGTTATTATTACACAGAAGCATTCCGTTTGTTACATTCTCCCAGTACTCAGTAGATTTTAATTAGTAAGTTCTGATTGCTTCAGAGGATAAAGACAAATGTCTGTTAAAGGGGAATCTAGCTAGAGAGTGAGCATACACACTTCTACGGAAAGCAAAGTGACACCAGAAAGTTAATGATCGAATGCTGGATGAAGGGTCTTAGCCTTAAAAAGCTGTGGGATTGTGTGAAAGAGCAAATAACTTGCGCTGCAGGGGTGAAGCACGTCATCCTGACTTGATCTTAAATTACAGGGTAGGATAGATATGGAGAGGTGACAGGTGAAGAGAACATGAACTTTCCCGCTGAATAGACCCAGTCTGTTGTATGGCAGTTGTAGTCCCAGTGTTGGTTACTAGTAGGGGCTCAGAGAGTGTGTGTTCATTCATTTATCACCCATACAGCTAATGTTGTCAGTTCTAAAATGGACATTTTTTTCATTTGTTAACATTTTGAAATTTGGAACTGATAATTGATGGCATTTACAAATTTTTTTGGACAGTGCTTTATGTTCATTATCTATAAAGTCAGTGTCTTAGATTTGATGCAATATGGACTCCTCAGTTAACATAAAAGAATGCTTAGAGTTAAGTTTATTGCTAAAGATTTTTTCATATTGAGATGATTTTACTTTAACGTTTATGTGAATCAACTTTTGAAGATATTCTTGGGAACTTTGTTTCTGACAGTAATTTTAGAGAAAAACAGGATAAGAACATTATATTTATTTAAAAAGAAAAATATAGAGACGCTGCAAAGAAGTGTCGACTTTCATTTTTTAGGTGAAAATTTTTAAGGGGCTAGTCTCAATCTTAGGTTTAGTGTCATGTACAGTAGGGTGTGTTAGGGTGTGTACTGGTGATGGCTAAAGAAAAAGCTGAGTCCCATGGCACGTTGTAAAAGTACTTTCTGTAAAGTTGAATTAGACTACTGAATGTTAGATGTGGTCATAGTTACCACACAGTGTACAGACCTAATCCATTCTTTTTTCCAATATGTTTTCCCAGCTATAGGGAAAAAAAAAAGTTTCCATTCATGGCTCTCAGTACTCCAGGGATTGGATCCTACTTTCCAACCATATCTGAAAAGTGAAGGCTCACGTAATAGCATCAGGTAATTGGCTGCCACATGCATGTCCTGTATTCTTGGGTAATCTGAGGAGGAAAGCGGCCAGATAATTTTATTCCACTTTTCTCACTTTTAAAAATTCTCCCCAGTCTGTACCAGAAAGGATTAGTTGCCATTTGGAGTGTTTGATTCCTTTTCCATTACCCCCTGCTACCCTTTTTCTAGATTTGTGAATGAAAATCCAAATCAAGGTTCATTAGATAATTTTGCCTCAGAAAATCATAAATTACTGATCTCTCTCTATCTCCTTCTCCTTTTTAAACCAACTTTTTTTTCTTGCCCAATAAGTCTTAAAGAAATAGAGACTTCAGGATCATTGTAGTGCACACTTGTCATCTCAGAGGGCCATTTTTGACCCATTAGTTTCCATTTTTGTGGTGGAAGTCTTTTGACACCTACTTTTTGACTACTGTATCTATAGTTTAATAGGGTGGATTTTAATGTTATGTGGTACTCATTTGAATATTTTGCTTAACTGAACAACCTTGTAGGCCATACAGACGTTTAAGTATCAGAGTATAATAATAATCTTGTAACACAAACAATAATTGCTCTTTCACGGATATTTCAGAAAAATAGTTAGGGCCACGCATTTTTTTAATGCCATAGTTATGGGTATCTATTATCCAGAATTATAGTAATTGTGTTTGAAGCTGGTATATAATTTCTTTTGTACTGTGCTGTCTTTTTGATCACATGCAGTTAAACATTTTTTTTAAATTATTAGCCATTTGCATGAAATATTCAGAACTTTTGCTCAATTTTCTCACTATTTAGAGTAAGAAAACTGGGGCCCCTGGGTGGCTCAGTTGGTTAAGAGTTTGGCTCTTGATTTTGGCTCAGGTCATGATATTGCGATTTGTGAGTTTCAGCCCCATGTGTGGAGCCTACTTAGGATTCTCTCTCCCTTTCTCTTAGCTCCTCCCTCTCTCCCCCTCTCTTTCTGTCTCTCAAATAAATAAAACACAAAACTTAAAAAAGTATCATCTTTAGAATAAGAAAACTGGTTCCCAGGAGTGATTTCCCTGAGGGTAATATTTAAGTAGAGAGGAACAGATTCAGAACTAGTAACAGGTCTGATTCCAGTTGGCTGTATTTTTAGTGCTTATGTAGAAATGCATATGTAGCAATATTAGAATTTGATCATTTGAACTTTGGTTGTTTGGTTTCTGAATAATGTAGCATATTTTGTTGTGGTCATAGATACTAAGCTTCCTTAAATTGCATTTGCTTGGACCATATTATCTTTTAATAAAGGCTTTGGCTTGGAACTGTAGATTATGTAGGAAAAAAGTGATTGAATTTCTTAGTATGTTGAATTCCAGTAGTTCATTTGTCAAATGCTGTTACGTGACTGGGATTTTTATTTCCACGTGAGCTTTTCTTTTGCTGATGATGTGAATGAAGTTTTTTTCTTCCTTTCCTTCCCTATTCTTTGTTATTACAAATACTAGTTTTGAATAAGTGTGTCCAGAAGAACTATTTTTACTCTTATTTGATTTTGAGTCAGTAAACGTAATACTGACTTTATTTAAGCAGTAGCATGGATATTTATCTCTAGTTGCAGATACTATACATCCAAGACAGGATTTTAGTTTCTCTTGAATTTTGGAAAGTAAAAGTCATAAGAATAGAGATTGATCACAAATCTTCATTTTCCAGGTAGAGTATTCAGGTTATCATTAAGGCTTAATAGTAATATGGTATATGCTGTTGTAATGTGGCCTGTATTAATGTATTAATGGCCAAAAATAGTTTGGTGCTATTATTACCTGGGTGTATGTCTTGTAACGAAAGGCTTTTTGGATGTTGAAGAGTGTAAAGCAGTGCTGTTCGGTAGAGCTGTCTGCAATGGGGGAAATGTTCTATATCCGTGCTGTGTTAATACTCTAGCTGTTAAGCATTTGAAATGTGGCTAGTCCAACAGAAGACTGCATTTTAAATTTTACTTAATGTTAGTTAAATTTAAATAGCCAAATGCGGTTAGTGTTTGGTGTTGTATAAGCAGAATAAAAGGAGCCTTTCTTACCTACTTACCCATCTTTCCATGAAGGTTGTAGGTTAATCCAGGCTCACACTTTAATCTTCCTTACCTGCAATATATAGCGTTTTTGTCTTTTATTTTCAGTATGCTTGATTTGCTTATGTGTTGGAGGAGGTCTTTCTATCCCTCTACCTTCAGTTTTCTAGTTTATCAGTATGACTTTTAATTCTTTATATCCTATGTGTACTGTCAAGAGTGGTAGTGTCCTTCAGTATGTGTTCTGGCTATTTTTCCCCCCTTATTGGAATGTGTCTGTTTTTCCTCTTTTTTTGTGACAAACACATCCTTTTCCCACTCATGGAAAAGCGGTGATTGATTTTTATTGCTGTAAAGGAGATTATGTGACTGAGCAGATTTATTCGTTATCTTACCAGGAGCAGCTGCTGAACAGTGGCTGTGTTATCAAGCAGCCAGGTGTTAATCTAATAATTGTAATAATGTTTGCTGCTGCAAACCTGAGGTATGTATGCATCAGTCCTAGGCAGTGAAGCTCCCTTAGAAGTCTGTGTTTCTTACTTTCATTCCTTGAGGATTCTCTGGAATTCTGGGAATTATATTTTCATTATTTGATTTCACTGATTGAAAAAGACTGTGATCTCTTCTGAGAGTTTTGTTTAACTTAGACTGATGAGATAAGTCATTTCATCTAATAAATACGTACTAAGCACCTACTATATGCTAGCCACTCTTCTGGATGCTACAGCCATCAGCAAGGCCGACCAAGTCCTGCTTATTGTATTTATTGCCTAGTTATGGAAATGGACTTCAAGCAAGTAAGCACATGGGATGTTAGACAGTGATGTGCTTTACAAAAAAGAAAATTAGTAGGATGACTTAATAAAGAGTAACTAGGCTTGGTAGTACTTCAGATTTCACAGTTAGGGAAGAGAAAGTAACATTTGACATCCAAACATCGAGACAAGGTCTTCTGCTGCCCAGTCTGACATGGCAGCCCAAGGAACCTGCCTCTTCAAAATTCTGCAGTTTGTCTCTTTGAACTGACACAAATCTTTATGGAAAGCATGCATGTTTAAAAGGGACAGATCTTATCTCTTCTCTGATCCAGTCCCCAAAATGTTGCCATTTTCAAAGCAAATATACTGTTTGACTTAATTGGACTTTGAAAGGTAAACACTGTAACATGTAACGCTTTTAATCTGGAATCATACTAGGCTGATTTCACTTATTTCTCATAAATTTTATGCACAATATTTAGCTCTTTATATACCTTTTGTGTTCTGTAGAGTATTTGTGATAGAGATTTCACGTATCACTTATATAAGTAGGTCTTTTACTATTAGGAGGCAATTTAATGCCTCCCATTGACCTTTTTTAGGAATGTTTAGAAAACATTCCTGTGTTACACGGTACAGGGGTAACTGAACTAAAATTAGAGTTCTGGTGGTGATCACAGATAACAGTATTTCTGTTCTTGTTTTTTGGTTTTTGGTTTTTTTCTGAGTTTGGTTCCGTATGAGACTAGAGATCCTCCTCATTTGTAAGCAGTTTTGTCCTGTTAATACATAGCTCGGAAACCAGATAACAGGAATTAAGGAAGCCTGACAGACTCTGCTTTTGACCACAGTTGTGAGTTACTGCACCACTACAAATATTCTGGGTTTGTGTATCTCCCTCTGTCTTCCTCATTGCTAGATGTGTCTCATAAACATCCTTAGAGAATATCAGGATTTTATCAGATGTTGTAGCTGACCTGCTGAACTTACAGTAAATTATGTTATAATGATCTCGAAAGATGATGAAAAAGCATTATGTACAGTTCAGCAGTCTGATCTAAAAAAAAAAAAACCCACATGCAAATAGAAACACAAAGAGGAATAAATGGTCACTTGTTTATTAACCTTTTTAAAAAGAAATTTTAGGGGCGCCCGTGGCTCAGTCTCGGTTAAGTGTCCGACTTCGGCTCAAGTCATGATCTTGTGGTTCGTGGGTTCGAGCCCCACGTCAGACTCTGTTCTGGCAGCTAGCTCAGAGACTGGAGCCTGCTTCAGATTCTGTGTCTCCCTCTCTCTGACCCTCCCCTGCTCATGCTGTCTGTCTGTTTTTCTCTCTCTCTGTCTCAGAAATAAATAAAACACTAAAAAAAAAATTTTTTTTTAAATTTCAGTCAAGCCACATCATTTTGCTTACGTTATAACATTTCTAATAAAAAGTCATACGTCATGCCCACTGTCATTACAGTTGCTCGACATTTGATATTTTCGGAAAAATCCAATGTTATTTGAAAAGTTAAAAGTATGATGTAATAATATTGAAAAGGAGGAAGATTTATTTTTTGAAAATATGGTAATAGTGAATATACAAGAAAGTCATTAGACATAAATTTCAGCATGATGCTTTCTTGTGTTCAAACAGTACTCTATAAAGATGCATTTATAATATCAATAAAAGATATTAAATAACTAGGAATTTATAATATCAAATAAGGTAGAAGATGGCTTTAAATAAACCTAAGGACTATTTATGACTTATAAAAAGACAACTCTAATTAAATGTCATTTTATTCACTACTAACAAGACTAATTAATATATGACAAAATAGTTTTAAAGTTTGTCTGGTGAAATAAACCTGAGAACAGTTAGAAAAATTTCCTAGGGGAAGAATATGGGTGAATTGAATAGAGGAACTAGCCTTACTTCCCAGATATTAAAACATGTAATGAAAGGTGCAGTTGTTGAAATATTTAGGACTGACACTGAAGTAAATCAGTGGAACTGAGTGGAGATTTCAGTAAAAAACCCAAATATATAAGTACATTTAGTATTTGTTACAATTTATTTTTCAAATCAGTAGGGGAAATGATGGATTGTTCTATAACACATGGGAATAATTGGCTAATAATATGGGTAAAGATAAAGCCAATCTTTGCTTTTATACAAGAATAAAACTGTAAATGGACCAAAATGCAAATATTAAAAATGAAATTGGAAACAGTGAAAATATCAGTGAACTTAAAAAGTGATTTGGGGATTGGGAGGGTCTTTCTCTCTGTGGCACAAGTGTCAAAAGCCACAGAAAGAAATGCTTGATATACGTGACTACATAAAAATTAAAATGCTGAAGTTTGTTAAGCAGCTCAAATGCATTGTGGAACATTAAGGGAGTAGATATTTTCTCCATATTTGATAAAGGGCAAATATTTTTTAACACAAAGTTCTCTTATAAAAAGATAAACCCTCTGAAAGAAAAATGAGTAAGACCTACAAGCAATTCATAAACTCAAATAGCCAGGAAACATGTAAGGATGCAGTCTTCCTGAGTAGAGAAGAAATTCAAATTAAAGCAAGATGCTATTTTATATTGTAGACCCCTCATACTGGCCAAGAATTCAAGTTTGCTTCTCAGTGATCACAACAATGTGAGAAAATATCTCATCATTTGTGGAGTTGTTAATTGACTAACTTTTTGACTTTTTTTTTTTTTTTTTTTTGAGACAAACATAGCACCAGTGCGGGAGAGGCAGAGAGAGAGGGAGACACAGAATCTGAAGCAGGTTCTGCCTTGCCAGTGCAAATCCTGACGCTGGGCCTGAACCCACAAACTGTGAGATCATGACCTGAGCTGAAGTCAGACTCTTGACTAACTGAGCCACCCAGGTGTGCCAGACAAAACCTTTTAGAAAAGAAAATTAGTATAGGTCAAATTAAAAGTGTTCACACCTTTGGATCTAGTAGTTTACTTACAGGAGTCTATAATAGGAGTTACGCAAAGATAGTTCATTGTATCATTATGTATAATGATGAAAATTAAAAAGTAGCAAATGTTCTATCAGGTGACTGGTGTTAAATTATAGTCGGTCTATAAAGTGATCTACTGTAAGAATGTTTAAAAAATTAGGTATATATGTTTTGTTGTAGAAAGATGTACAAAATATGATAGGTAAAAAGGATAGCTTGCATTATAATGTGGATTTTTTTAAATATTTTTATTATTTCTAGGAGAGAGAGAGAGACAGCATGAGCAGGGGAGGGTCAGAGAGAGAGGGAGATACAGACTCTGAAACAGGCTCCAGGCTCTGAGCTGGCTGTCAGCACAGAGCCCGACGTGGGGCCCGAACCCACGAACCGCGAGATCATGACCTAAGCAAAAGTCAGAGGCTTAACCGACTAAGCCACCCAGGCGCCCCTATAATGTGGATATTTTAAGTGAAACATTTTAAAGTTAGAAATGTAAAAGTTTATAAGTGCATAGTAAATGTATTTGAAAGATATACTGGTAATAGCTATGTAGAGGAATTGGGAGGTTGAAAGTAATAAGATTGGGGGAATTTTTGCTTTTTACTTTGATTTCTTCTGTACTATCGTTTTTTTCCTTTTTTAAAAAAACAGGAACATACATTTTATAATTTAAAGTTAAAGGAAATCAAAACGGTATCAGAATTTAGATCGATTCCAAAACATGATTACTGTATATTGCATGGATCTTTCTTCCTCTTCATAGAAATTGCAAAACAAGGAGCTTTTCATTTTGTGGCCAAATAGCATTTATTTATTTGAGAATAACATTGAGTTTTGTGTTCTAAGTGTTAATGGCATGTGGCCCACCTGAGTTTAGAGGTTCTCCTGAAAGCTGTAAGAGCACTTTCTCTTTTGGAGACTTCCTTTTTCTTTGTTCTGCCTCTATGATCCTGACTTTAAGCAGGGGACTTCATCATGGTCCAAAAGTAATGAAAGTTTTTGTTTTAGATTTAACTGTAATTTGGTTAGCTAGTGGGGCAGATTTCAGATATCATCACTATACTTCTGCATTAGTGGGGTGCCTGGGTGGCTTGGATAAGTGCCTGACTCTTGATTTTGGCTCAAGTTGTGATCTCACGGTTCATGAGTTGAAGCCCCACATTGGGCTCTGCACTGACGGTGTGGAGTCAACTTGGGTTTTCTCTCCTTCTTTCTGCCTCTTTGTCTCTCAAAATAAATAAGTAAACTTAATAAAGATTTAAAGTTTTACACTTTTGCATTAGAAAATACCATTCGCTATTTTTAAGAGGTGCCACTCCTGGAAGCAGAAATCAGTGTGATTTGTCTTCTTAAATGCCATTAAAGCCTTCCTGTCTGCAGTCTCCCAGCATTATAATTCTTCATTCTTGTATTTAACTGGTGTGGGATTTCTTTAGTTAGGAACTTCTTAAACAAGGCTATTCCTTGTCACATGTTCTTTTACCATTTCTACCAATTCTCCCTTCTCTATTCTAATGTACACATGGACCACTTTGAAACCATGATTTTGACAAGAAAAGAGTTTCCATGTTTAATATGCAATAATGACCAGTGGCTGTCCTCTTTCTAGAAATACTCAGAAAGATTCTAACATATAAACAATCATTTCCTCTAACACCATACAGACTAACTTTGCAGAGGTTAAGTCTTCTGCATGGAGTTGGTTGAGACCTTTTGTGTGGTTTTTCATAAGTAATTCTTGGTCAGAAAATAGAAGCAAGTTGTATACTTTAACTCTGGTTATATGATTTGTTAAAAACCTTGTTTGAGTCCCTGAAGAGGAAAATGATTACCCAAGAGACATTCATCTGCAGTACAGACGGTCTTCCCATCTTTTCCACCATTTCAAAAGTTACCTTTCTCCTCCCAGACTAACTCCTCATATGCTATTCATAGGATCTTTATACTTTCAAGCCTTCTTAAGGAAAAACTTGCTTGTAAAAGTTAACTGTGCTCTTTTGGAAAAGGTCAAAAACAGAAAGCTCTGTTTATTTACTTTAAAACGTAAGGTCAGTTTTATTCTTAGATTTTTCTTCAACTTCATCTCTACTTCAATATCTGGTTTCTATAGCAACTGAGATTGGGTCAGAAAAGAGGAATTATAAAGAAATTTAGTTTTTAACATAGAGAAAGAAGATAACAGGCAACACCACCACCGCTTTTCCAGGTTGGAGTTTACATTGTTTCCTAGGAATTCTATATTTCTTTCCTGAAGAGGCCAGACATTTACTCTCTGTCACATAGCCCCCAGGAAAGATTACTGGTTCTGTCTTCAGCTGTTTAATCCCAGTCAAATTGATTAACCAAATTAAGACTGCTAAGAGATTGAAGACTAAGTGGAGAAGTCATAATTACCAGTAGAATGATTTTTCTGGGAATCACTATGTGATTGGAAAAATCTAGGGTACTTTTGTCTGTGTTCTTTGTCTAGCTGGATTAAGGATTAGAAGCTCTTGCATTACTCATGTGAGGAGACATTGGAGGTGGAAGAAATACTGTCAGACACTAAAAAGGATAACATCAAAGAGATAAGTTTTAAGTGCCTAACGTTACATCGTCAGACATGTTTATAGAACTTTAAATAGAAATGATGTCCCATTTTTTTTTTTAAATTGTTGAAGCTGGAAGAAGATCATTGCTTTTTTATATTATAGGAACTACCGTCTGTTGAAGAACTAACTATTATTCTGCCTGAAGATATTGAATTAAAGCCTCTTGGGATGGTCTCAAGTATTATTGAGCAATTAGGTATGTAAATAATTTTATTAATCAAATTTTTTATATCCAGGAATGTATTGATCAAATAATTTATGACTAGCAAAGTTTCTGTGAAATATTGTAATACTACCTCATTTTATAGTCACTAAGTTAGAATAGATAAATTCAGTTTTTACTTGCATTAAGTAACTAATAAATACACAATCTTTTTAAAAATTTAAAGTCTACTTTTAGTGACATTTTCCCAGAATTTTCTTTGATTTGGTATATTCGTTTTTTACTGCTATGAAATTACTACAAATTTAGTGGCTATACACAACACAAATTTATTATTCTACAGTTCTCTAGGCCAGAAGCTTCATATGTGGCTCACTGGGCTAAAATTAAAGGGTCTGTCAAGGCTGAGTTTCTGTCTGAAGGCTCTAGGGGAGAATCCGTTTTCTTAACTCTTTCAGCTTCTAGAGGCTGCCTGCATTGTTTTGGCTCACGGCACCCTTCCTTCATCTTCACAGCCAATCTTAGACTTTCTCTGTGACCCTTCTCCCTTCATCAGGCCTCTCCCTGACCACGGCCATAGAAGATTATCCGCTTTTAGGGACTCCTTAAGTTGGGCCTACATGCATAAGCCAGGATAATCTCCCCCATTCCAAGGCCCTTAACCTTAATCACCTCTGCAAAAAAATAAAAAGTTTTTTTTAAATGTAAAACATATTTACAGGTTCAGGGATTAGGGAATGGGTATCTTTTGGGTGGGGAGTTCTGCCTGCTGCCTTTGAGTTTTATTTTAGAAACATGTAAATTAGCTCTGTGATTTAATGTCATAAAATTGAAAGCTGTTGGTTAAGAAAACTATATATTTACAGATATCTTTTAGCCCTAGGATGTGAGGTAGGTACATGAAAGGCTTTGAAGTTAATGTAGCTGTCATTAGCTCTTACAGTAAGATACATCTGAAAATAGAACTCAGAGTTGACAAAGTCCAAGATATTGAACTGGGTGAAAGACCTAGATTGTCCACCCACCCCCTTACTTTACAGGATTTAAGGGACACAGGAAAACCCAGTTCACTTGCCCTTATGATCAGTTGTATAATGAGTCAGTGATAGAAACTGGACTTTTGGCCTTTTTCTAACGGTGCCCATACCAATTTTTAAAAAACTTTATACATTTATAATTTTGTACTTTTGCAACTTATTAATCAAAATTCTGATTAAGGTGAAACACCCTTCTTATAAAAATCATGATTATTAGAACTCTTTACTTGATTCTCAAGTCATTACATTTACTGAGTTTTGAGTTCTCTTTTGGCATTTAAGAATATGCATAAATAAGTCAAATAATTAATTTGATTACATGGTGTGAGTTGAGAATCTATTAGGCTTGATGTTTATAGAAAAATTTATGTCACGATGTTTATCAAGAAAAAATGTGCACTATATGATATGCACAGAATAATGCTTTTTATTTAATTAATTAATTTATTTAATGTTTATTCTGAGAGAGAGAGACAGACACAGAGTGAGAGCAGAGAGGGGCAGAGAGAAAGGGAGACACAGAACCTGAAACAGACTCCACGCTCTGAGCTGTTAGCCCAGAGCCCAACGTGGGGTTCAAACTCACAGACTGCGAGATCATGACCTGAGCCAAAATTGGACACCCAACTGACTGAGCCACCCTGTCACCCCAGAATAATGCTTTTTAAAGCTATTGTCCTGACTAGAACAACCTAATAGACTAACAGTTCTCAAGCTGCTAGGAATAAAGATTGAATCAAAATCAGCACATACTCCTCTCTTTTGAGAGCCTAAAATATCTAACTTATTTGGACCAGATTACAAAAGAGAAAATGAAGTAAGTATTAATTGGTACATTAAGCAAAAAAAATAAAGGGCTTCAGATGAGAACCCAAAGAGGAAAAGAGAGGATTTGGCTTTGTACTTTACAGTTCTTCTACGAGTTATGCTGGTTTCTCTCTCTCTCTCTCTCTCTTTCTCTCTCTCTCTCTCTCTCTCTCTCAGAAAATAAAGAGCCTCATTAGATATTATTCACCTAGGAAGAAATAGAGAGATTTCATGAAATTAAGGATCTTATACTATATATACTTGACTGTTGATAACCTCTGAAAATTTTTATCAGTATATGGTACAAAATTTAAGTTTATTTGTACCCAACTATCTGCAACTGCCACCTAGAATCCTAATAAAAAAGAATGGGTCCTTTAGGTTTTGGAAACAGGGTCAGTAGGTGTGATGGTACAGGAAGATTTTATGTTTTGGTGATAACTTGGTCTGGAATTAGCCAGATTATGCTTATATGATATTAACATAATGTTAATCTCTTGAGTCTTGTTTTCTCATCATTTTATGAAATGATTATATAGATTAGGCGATGTTTTATTTTCATGTAATTTGATTCTTGGGAAGGGGCTTAGGGAAGACAGATGATCGAAAATGAATTCTCTTAGTGCTCCCTATCATTATCAGTCCTTACTCATCATCTTTATTTCAGAAATAGATCCAACTCAAAAATGTTGACCTATGATCTGTCACTCATACGTATGTTCAGAACTTAGCAGCAATAGCTGATGGAGAACCTGGGTGGCTCAGTTGGTTAGGTGTCCCCAACTTCAGCCCAGCTCATGATCTCACAGTCTGTGGGTTCAGGCCTTTCGTGGGGCTCTCTCCTGATAGCTCCAAGCCTGGAGCCTGCTTCAGATCCTGCGTCTCCTTCCTCCCCACACCCCCCCCCCCGCCCCGNAAAAATTTTAAAAAAGAAGCAGTAACTGATATAATTCATTGAATACAATTGAAATTTTTAAAGTGAATTTTAATAATCTGAATTAATATATTTCATTCTCAAGTTGACATGACATTTGTAATGTGGCAAAGTATTCTTGCTCGTTGCTCTAATTTTCTAAGAGCCTATTTGTTTTTTCTCTTTGCTATATATGGTAGACTGGTTGTTTAACATTTGTGTCATTTACAGGGATTGATTATGATAGACAAGGGGGATAAAGCTATTGCTTTTTGAGAAAGGGAATGATAAAAATTACTCTTTTTTTTTTTTTAATGTTTCATTTATTTCCGAGAGAGAAAAAGAGAAACAGCGTGAATAGGGGAGGGTCAGAGAGAGAGGGAGATACAGAATCTGAAGCAGGCTCCAGGCTCTGAGCTAGCTGTCAGCATAGAGCCCGAAGTGGGGCTCGAACCCACGAACTGTGAGATCATGACCTGAGCCGAAGTTGGATGCCTAACCAACTGAGCCAAATTACTCTTGAGTCCTATCATTCTTCATATGTTTGGAGGAAAATGCTTTTGTCAAGTCATTAGCTTTTTCATAAAGCAGTAAGTACTCAGTGCTATGTAGAAAACAATTTCTAGAGTGAGAAGACTAATTTTTCCTAAAACAAGAGTTTTGTGAGTAAATGTGATTATACTGTTTTGGGTAAAAGTTGCTTGAGAAAATGTACATGTCTTAAATTTATTGACTTTTTTTTTTTCCAAATATTTTTATTTATTTCTAGGAGAGAGAAAGAGAGAGACAGCGTGAGCAGGGGAGGGTCAGAGAGAGAGGGAGTCACAGACTGAAACAGGCTCCAGGCTCCGAGCTGGCAGTCAGCACAGAGCCCGACGCGGGGCTCGAACCCACGAACCGCGAGATCATGACCTAAGCGAAAGTCGGACGCTTAACTGACTAAGCCACCCAGGCGCCCCAATTTATTGACTTTTTAATGTGTGATACAAATTTTCTGTGAGATTTTATACTTTAGGTTTTTTTCCTTAGAATTGTAGCTTTCTGAGGGTTTTATTTTTGGTGTGTGTGTGTGTGTGTGTTTTAAGTTTATTTATTTTGAGAGAGAGAGGTGCACATGTGCATAAGTGGAAGACGGCAGAGAGAGAGAGGTAGAGAAAATCTCAAGCAGGCTCCAGGCTGATGTGGGGCTTAATCCCATGACCACAAGATCACAACCTGAGCCGATAGCAAGAGTCAGCGCTTAATGGACTGTGCTACCCAGGTGCTCCCAAATTGTAGCTCTCTATGTTAAATAAAAATATGTAGAATCTATTTCCCTGTACCACTTGATAGTAAATTGCTTGTTGATTTAAGAGGAATAGTTACTGAGATACATTATCTCATCTTAAATTTCATTTTAGAATTATTTTGGAATTAAAGGCTAAATTGTTACTTAAATTTTACATTATCATCTGATTAAGTCTTGAAATAATCTCTGTTTCATTTTTCAGTAATAATTGAATCTATGACTAACCTACCTCCGGTTAATGAAGAGACTGTAATTTTTAAAAGTGATCGACAGGCAGCTGGAAAGGTTTGTAAAAAATATATATATATCAGATCTTAAAAATTATGCTGCTTCTTTGTTGATTGATTTTTCTGACTTTCTTATCTGTCCTAAAAAGAATTCATTAATTTTAGTAGGTAAGCAATCTAGAGCTCTGAAGTTTTCATTTTTTTCATGATTTTCATCAGTGCTTCATGTCTCTTGATATTTTGGTTTAATACTGCTTATCACTCTTTGCTGCTTGCATCGTTAAATAATAAAATACAGTTTTTTCCTGTTTGTCAGGTACTTTGCGAGGTAGTGGGTCTACATACTGAATATCTCCAAATACTCAAAGTTGAGTGCAGGATACTTTGTACAGTGTAGTAGTTCTTAACCTTTTTTTGGTTTGTGAGTCCCTTTGAGTGGTGGCTCTCAAAACTGTTTAGACTTTGGATTCCTCTGGTGGAATCTGAGAGTGGAAAAAAGACAAAGTAGAAAAAGATTTCAACAATAGCTATAAAGTGTCACTGTAAGCACATTCTGGGAAATTACGAGTATGTGTACTTTAGTACCTAACATAATGTTGAGTCCCTTGTAACATCCTTTGAATGGAACAACTCTACATGTCCATCTTTAATATGGAAGACTTCACATTTTACTGAGTCATTATGCAATTTTGAACAGTCAGCAAAGGATGTAAAATCAAGAATATAAATACCGACCAAGTGTTCCCTTTTTGACTGTAGGGGTGATTTTATTTACTTTAGCATTTCTGTACCATACAGACTACAGTTCTTTGTAAATTATAATAGGTAAAAATGTGTACTGTGTTGAACAGTTATGAAGTAACTTTTTGGGGTTTAGTTTCTCCCCAGATAACTAACAGTTGACTTCTTTTTTTGTTTTAGGAGATACAATTAATTTATATCTAATCAGAAAAAAGCATATCTTTTTAATTATATTATTGGATCATTTATGCAATTTTCCCTTTTTTCTGCCATTTCCCTACTGTCCCATTCTAACAAAGATTAGAAAGAGCTCAGGTTTTTATCAGGATCCTACCACCTTATACTGCCTACTTATATTTATATTTAATATAAGTATATTTAAATTTATAATATATAAATTTGTAATATGTAGATTTATAGTATATAAAATTATATATATTATATATTTATATATATTATATACAATATATATACACACACACACATTAGGTTGACAGACTAATTTACCAAAGAGAAATGAGTGACTTAGGATTGCAGAGCAGTCAGTGGTAGAATTAATTGGAGTTTAGAGCTAATCTATTTTGGCAATGCTGGAGAAAGTTGATGAGGGGAAGAAAGATGATTTAATGCTTGAAGGTGGTACTATACTTTCTTCCTTTCAAATACCTAAGCTCAGTCCTTTTGTTTCAAGTATGAGTTCTGCTGGTGCCTTTGTAAGACATTAGAGATATGCTAGGAGGCTGAACCTCAGAGAAGGTTGAGAGAGAAAAGGCATGGAAAATGAGTCAATGACTGTGCCCTGAGCAGCCCTCTGTGCCCATGGGTATATATGCTTCCTTAGGAGAAACCAGTATTTTGCCCTGATGCAAGAGCAAAGCATTTCTCGCCATCCTCAAGAAAGATGTAGAAGGGAGGGGAGAAGAGGGAACCGAAACATATTTCTTGATTTTTCTGTCTAGAGGTTGAAACTAATTATTTCTGTGATTCCTTTTATTTGTGATTTTCGTGACAGTTACCTTTTTCTCTAGCTAGCTTAGACAGTTTTAATTTCAAAATACCCAACATTTTGCCAGTTAAAACACTCTAAATTCACCTTTCTTACATTTCTCATTACATTTGAATTTTTAATTCTATAATCGTGACTAATGGTGTTAATATTCAGCTCTTTTGTCATTTGACTTTGAAAGGAATCAGATAAAAATGTAACATTTAAGCCTCTAACTTTAGTTACGTGACATAAGTCTAGAGAAAAAAATTAAATTATTTCTAAATTTTACATAGAGAGCTTTGTAAATTTAAGAAGTGACAAGCCTTTAAAAAATATTTGATCATAAATGTAAGCACTTTGAAATGATTCCCCAAAATAATGGTGGGGGAGATGAGAGTTGGGAATATCAATTAAGCCATTGATCAGAAAATGGAATTGAATCTGTTTTAGATATTATTTAGACACTAAATTAGTTTTACCTTCAATGTCAAACCTTTGCACATTCTTTCTTTTTCCTCTGCCCTTCAATAATAATGAGCCACAGTGGTAAATATTTTGTATATCTTTTTATTTTAATTTCTTTTAAGTTTATTTATTTATTTTGAGAAAAAAGAAAGCATGAGTAGAGGAGGGACAGAGAGAGAGAGAAGAGACTGAAAATCCCAAGCAGACTCCACACTGTCAGTGCAGAGCCTGATGCAGGGCTCGAACTCACGAACTGTGAGATCATGACCTGAGTCAAAGTCAGTTGCTCAGCCCACAGAGCCACTCCAGCACCCCTGTATATCATTTTAAATTCATTGAAATCGTATAAGCAAGTGAAATTACTCAAAGATCACAAAGTTAGAAAGGAACAAAACTGAGTTTACAACTAACCCAGTAGGTCTGTGTAATGCATTTCTCTTACACCTTCCTCCCCCTTCCGTACTGATTTGACGAAGATTACCTTGGATTTGTGTTTCTACCTTTTGCCCTTTTTTTTTCTTAATGATGATTAGTTCCTTCTGATGAATGATGAATAAAATTTTATTTCAAAAAAATTTTTTTAACATTTATTCATTTATGAGAGAGAGATAGAGTGTGAGTGAGGGAGGGGCAGAGAGAGGGAGACACAGAATCTGAAGCAGGCTCCAGGCTCAGCTGTCAGCACAGAGCCTGACGCAGGGCCCGAACCCATCAGGGGTGAGATCATGACTTGAGCCGAAGTCAGATGCTTAACTGACTGAGCCACCCAGGCGCCCCTAAAATTTTATTTTTAATTTAACTCTTTAATATCAGGGGATTTAAAAATTGACCAACCTGTGCAATATATTATCCCTATACAATATGACTTACTTGTTTTGCATTTAGTTTTCAGTATTTGATAGAACAGGTTTGTTTTTATGATTATATATTTTACTTTTTAATAAGACAGATGTTTTTCCTGTCAGATATTGAGCAAAAATATTTACTGTTTTTTTTTTTTTTTTTAAAAGAAGACTTTCTATACAGCCTTGATTGGTAGTATGTGTTGATTTTCTGAAAGTATTGTTCAAAACAGTGTTTTTATTTTCCCAGCAACTTGTGAAGTAATAATACACAGGATGATTGAAATAATCATTTACTCTAACCAATGAACTAGAATATTTTTATTTTCTTAATTTTTATTAGTAGGAAGTCAAAATAGTAATTGATAGAATTCTTTCTGGCTGTGGAGGTTCATTTCCCCCTTTCCCCTATTGGTAGTTTAGCCAGAAAGTGGCTCAGCTGGAATAACAGTTGAGGCCTTTGGGTAATGGCATTCTTTGAAGGCTGTTGTCAGAGCAGCAATATGCAGACATAAATCGTCTCCCGGCATGATCGTTCCTGGGCCAGGAGATTCTTTGTTCTGCTTCTCTTTTCCTGTAGGTACTGGGATTACCTAGTCCCTCGTAGGCTGACTCCTAAGTACATAACGTGTGTGGGGAGAGGGAGAGTGCAGCTGATTCTCTCTCTTGGAGCGTTCTTGATGCATGTTTAGCCAGCTGACTCATGCTGGCCCTCAGCCACTGGAACTTTTGCCAGGCTGCATGTAGAACATCTAAGCCTGGACTATGCTGTAGAATGAGAATTTGGGGGAATGAATGTACTTCTCTGCTTGTCAGTTGTTTTCCTAATGGACCCTATGCTAGATCTGTATAATGTGGTAGTGGTGTGTGTTTGTGACCTCTATGTGTGACAGGAATCCTTTGAGGTCTTTTAGCAAAATGATACTGCTTTTAAATAAGAGTAAGTATCATAAGCTAGAGACAAGTGGAAGGACACTGAAAACTACCTCTCAAATGGCAGAGCAAGTATAAAACATTAGTTGGATTAAATTTTTGTGAGTATTTCTATGGAATATGTACCATTTAGGGTATAAAGAAAGCTTTCTACCTTCTCCAAAGTAAATATCTTAGACCCCATTATCATTGTTTCTCACACTGTTGTCTCAGCCATTCCTTTCCTTGTACCTGTAGTCAGGATTTCTTGCAGAACCCTCAACGGCAGGTCTGAAGACTGAGCAAGGGAGACAGTGTGGGGTGAGTGGCCTGGCCTGAGCCCTACTTTGTCTGGAGTCGTTCTTCACAGTTTAGCTTTCAGGTTTTAGCCAGTCAAAAATCTATACTTCGAAGCCGATAGTAGTTTAAAATATTGTCAAATCCTTTTTTTTTTTTTTTTTTCCTGTAACTCTGGATTAGCTAAATTGCTTGTGTGAACTCAGTTAAGTGTTCCTGTGGCTATTCAAGGTAGGAGCATAGATACTACTCAGTTTTGGTGTAAGCCATTCACAAATGGAGCTTCCTGTTACCTGCTGTATGTGGTATTATTTTACTTAAAACTTTATGATTTTCTCATAGGTATGGCTCATAAACACTTAAGACCTTAAGAATAGTGAACTAAGCGTGCTTTAATTTTTTTTTAAATGTTCATTTGTATTAGAGAGAGAGAGAGGCAGAGCATGAGAAGGGGAGGGGCAAAGAGAGAGGGAGACAATCTGAAGCAGGTTCCAGGCACTGAGTGGTCAGCACAAAGCCTGACCTGGGGCTTGAACCCACAAACTATGAGATCATGCATGACTTGAGCCAAAGTTGGATGCTTAATGGGCTAAACCACCCAGGCGCCCCTAAGCATGCTCTGATTTTATCCAAGAATTTTGAATGTTAGTTAAAACTAGTTTCTATATAAACCTGAGGCTATTAAGGCATTGCTCTAGCGAAATCATTTCTTAGTTAGGAAGTGGAATTCTTTATCCAGGGAACCAGTCTTTGGGAAATAGCTTCATGTACCAGGTTGCAAACAATGATTATTATACTCTTACAGGAAACTTTACAAAAATATTTTTTTATCCCTGTCCAAACTTTGAAGAATCAGGTTTTGTCCATATTTATCAAAGGAGTTTAAAAAGAATTTTTAAGACTTTATAAAAAAATTATTTTAAATATTTGGCGGAGTGCAAGTGGGAGAAGGGCAGAGAAGGGCGTACAGAGGCTGTGGAGCAGGCTCTGCACTGACAGGCTGACAGCAGAGACCCCGATGTGGGGCTTGATGAACTCATGAATCCGCGAGATCATGACCTAAGCCAAAGTTGGACTCTCAACTGACTGAACCACCCAGGTGCCCCCAAGAATTGTTGAGACTTTTAAAACAGTGACAAGATAATCCATTACTTTATGTGATGTGAGCCAGTAAGAGTTATGTTCCAGGATATCCCTTTTGTCCTTTGCAATTCTGGTTGGAAGAGGTCTACTGTTTGTATCTAGATCCTTTCAAAGCAACTTTGCTGTTTTTTTTTTTAATTAAAAAAAGATTAATTTTTTATGCTATTAGTGTTATTTCAGAATATGTCGCCATTTTAATTGTATTGAATACTACTAGTTGTTTTTAGGGTAATCATGTCTTCAGAATATTGGTACCCTATTTTATGCCTCACTGAAAATTAATAAAACCTTGAATGGTATACTTAAGAGATTAAAATGAGAATATTTACTATCAAAAATCAAGAACTGAGAATGTACTAAAACATTTTTTCAGTACAGTTGGTTTAATATGGTCAAAGCTATTTGGAAAATTAGTAATTTCTTTTAAGTTTATTTATTTTGAGAGAGAGAGAGCACACAAGAGCATGAGTGGAGAAGGGGCAGAGAGAGAGACAGAGAGAGAGGAGAAAGAGACTCCCAAGCAGGCACTGCACAGTTAGCGCTGATTTGGAGCTTAATGTTAAGGTTCATGAGATCGTGGCTTGAGCCGAAATCTAGAGTCAGGTGCTTAACTGACTCAGCTACCCAGGTGCCCTGAAAGTTGTAATTTATATCCAGGGTTTTAATAATAACCATACTCTTGGCTCCAATAATTCTGCCCCTTGCCAATGAATTTTCCAGAAGTCTAAAGTACATAACTTTACGTAAGAAGATATTCACATGGGACCATTTATTATATTGACCAGATTGAAAGCTCCCTAAATGTCCTGTAAGACAAGTTAATATATTGTTCCAGATCTATAAAGGAGTATGATATAGCTACCAAAATTATACTTACGAAGAACATGGAAAAACTTAATGCAACTTTGCTTTAAAAGGGAGTAGTATACAAAACTACAATATGATCTCAAAAGGAAAAATTTACTAGTAGAAAAAAAAGACTAAAAGTCTACACTGATCACAGTCATGGTCCCGTTTTCTATAACATACATATATTTATTACCACAAGCATTATTTTTAAAAATTTAAGTATTTCTTTTGAGAAGAGCTTGAAAACGAGAGGCTTCCTTTTATCATTCTTAAACCATTTTCAGAAAGAAAATATGTACTAAAAGTACTTCCTTTAAATAAAAGTTAAAGGCTGTATAGCTTCTTTGGTTTTTGAAAAATAAGCAACTTCAAGTTCAAACCTACTTTTCTAAGTTTTGAATTAGAAACAATTGTGGTTTAATTTTATGAAAATGTTAACTACCATATAGGAACAGCAAAAATGATTGAATACCCATTAAAGCAGAAACTAGCTTTTAAGTTTTGTGTCATAAGAGTCCAAGTGACACACAAAGTTACCCATTGTAATTCTTTTCTTCATACTTTACAACTTAAGTGAGGAATAATTAAAAAAATTCATAATTTATATCTAATTGGTATACCACTAAACTGATTTGAATTTAGTAAGGAACAAACTTGTTACACTTGTTTTAAATTCATAAAAAGGAAATCTGGATTGAGTTGATGCATTTATAATCAAAATATGAAGACTGTGAGTATGCAAAAATGACTTAATTAGAAATATAATTTTTTGTTCTGTCATGACAAAATTACCTTATAACAATGATCAGTTTTTAAAAACTATTAACTAACCTTTTTTTTTTTTTACATATTAAAGGAGGTCTTTATGTTTCTTCTGTTTTGTAGATATTTGAGATATTTGGACCTGTTGCACATCCATTTTATGTGTTACGATTTAATTCTTCAGAGCATATTGAGAGTAAAGGTATTAAAATAAAAGACACTATGTATTTTGCCCCTTCAATGAAAGACTTCACCCAATACATATTCACAGAAAAACTTAAACAGTAAGTATGTTATTGATATGTTAGTTGCTGTCTGCCTCTCTGGTATTTATATTTTAGGAATAGTTTTCAGTGAAGGTCATTCCTTATTGTTAAGTATCTGTCTTCCAAACAGTTCATTTATTTTCCTAATGACATTACTGAAAGGTACAATTTGTTATCATCTTTATAGGTAGAGATGATTTATATCTTTGACCCAAAATGACATAGTCAACTAGTAGGAATACATTTGGACCTTGTAAAGTTTCTGAATTCTAATTCATATTTTTTCCATTATATACTTTTCTAATACACATGCTATTTCAGTATTAGCATTACCACTCAAAAAGAATTCTTTTCCATTTTAAATAAAACTATTTAGTTTGGATTACATTATAGGCTTACCTAGTAAAACTATGTAATTCTCAAGAAAAAAACCAAATTGAGTACATTACAGGTTGATTATGAATTATAAATTTCTAGAAGAGACAATGAAAATGTGTTCCTGAAAAGTTGTGTATCAAGTTGATAAATGGTTGCTTTAACCAACAAACTACTGCTCTTCCTTTTGTAAGATGCTAAATGATGCCCATGGCATATGGAAGTAATATTTCTGCATGTTTATGGTACTCCTTAATTGTGCATTTTCTACGTGTTAATTGTGTTGCCAGATGTTAGCTGTAGAGCTGTTTTTATTAGTTGACCTTGTTATAATTATATAATTTAATTTTTATATTAAATAAGTGGCGTATAGTTCAAGTAGAATAGATTTTTTTGGGGGAAAAAAGTTGAATGCTTTGGAAAGATGAAGTGAATATGAGCCACTTAAAAATATTGTAAAATTAGGAGTGGAAGAAAGATTTCAATTTCAGAAGATTGTGGGAGGAAAAGGGATTCTAAATCCAAAAATACTTTGCATTCAATTTGACACTCAAGTCTCTTTTAGGTCTAGCTCTCTCTTGATGGGAAACTTGAAGCATTAGAAATGTGGTTTTTGCAGAATATACAAGGGGAACTTCAGTCAGTGAGTAGCCTTGGTGCTACATCAAAAGTACTAGCTAGTCCTGATGGCATGGCAAAAAACCTCTAAAGTATTTACATATTAAATCAAGTCTCTGAATTTAATTTGTCATTTTAGAGATGAACATATTGTTCCTGATAAGTCATTAAGCTTATGTTTAAGAATCCACACAATTATCTGAGGGAAACATCTTGCCTGAGTTCTTCAGGTTGGTGAGGTTGATTTTTCTAAATAACTACCTTGAAAAGAAAGGTGACTTAAATAGACAGTAAAGTCATGTTTTAAAATCATTCCTTAAGGGGCAAGTGGGTGGCTCAGTAGGTTGAGTATTCTGACTTTTGGATTTTGGGATCTCAGGTCGTGATCCCAGAGTCGTGTGATCCAACCTCCTGTGTTGTGCTCCGAGCTGAGTGTGGAGCCTGCATGGGATTCTCTGTCTCTCTCCCTCTGTCCCTCTCCCCCACTCACGCTGTCTCTCAAATAAGATAAAATAAAATACACTAAAAATAAAATCACTTCTTTTTTTTTTTTAATTTGTTTTAATGTTTTATTTATTTTTAGGAGAGAGAGAAAAAGACAGCGTGAGCAGGGGAGGGTCAGAGAGAGAGGGAGTCACAGACTCTGAATCAGGCTCCAGGCTCTGAGCTGGCAGTCAGCACAGAGCCCGACGCGGGGCTCGAACCCACAAACTGCGAGATCATGACCTAAGCAAAAGTCGGATGCTTAACCGACTAAGCCACTCAGGCGCCCCTAAAATCACTTCTTAAATAGTACTTCATTCTGCTTTAAATATTAGGATGTTGCTATAGTTATGCCATAATTTTAACTAAAAATTTTGTTTTAATGCTTTTTAAATTTATTTTTGAGAGAAAGACAGCATGAGCTGAGGAGGAACACAAAGAGAGAGACAGAATCTGAAGCAGGCTCCAGGCTCTGAGCTGTCAGCACAGAGCCTGATGCAGGGCTCGAACCCACAAACCATGAGATCATGACCTGAGCTGAAGTTGGATGCTTAACCGACTGAGCCACCCAGGCGCCTCAGCCATAATTTTAACTTTTAAAAATTAAATATTTTAGCTTAAAACATAAAAGGATTTCCTGAAGACATTTACTGAATAGATATTAAATAGTAGACGAAGTCTTTGTTCTTGATTTGCAAGAATAAGAATTTTGTCCTGGAAAGAAAAAATAAAGAATTGGGAAATTAAGCCCACCCTCCAGAAGCCCTACCTGACAAAGATTATTCTATTTTAAACTGGATTTTGGTGTTTGCACAGGAACTCAGTGGACCACTTTGGCTTTGAGGTAGAGAAGTCCAGTTCCTCTCTAGCTTATCCACCTCCAGTAAGGCTGTTTTAATTTTGGTTTCCCATGAGCTTACTTTCTTATTAAGTGCTTTTTGAAATATTGCTTGATCTCTTTAGTAGATTTTGGTTTTCTGTGGTAAATGTACTAATGGGGAACTTTCCCCATGTGCGTCTTTAAGCCTCATGCTAAGGGCACCCCAGGCCATGAGATGGCACATATGCTACAAGGAGACTGGAGCTGTGTTAAATGCATGGGTGTAAGCTAATAATTATTGGGTAATAGCTTTTTTGTAAGTAGAAAAATCATTAATAATGCCCTCACATACAGGGTCAAAGTTTTGAACCAAAAGAGCGGACTTCATGATTTTCATATTCTGCTAGCCTGTTGACATCTGTACGTTGATTTTTATGGATTATGGATTAATATATTAATGATTTTAATGAATTAATAACTGAAAACCTCATTTATTTTTGAGATTTAATATAAAGCAGTGAGGACATCTCCTGAAGTTTTGTAATATTTTAATATAATCGAGTAACAAGATATTGTCAAACTTAAATCAAAAAGATTAAAAAGATAAAGATGAGCTTTTAGAAATCCTAGTCCTACTTAATAATATATGTACTACTATTGGTTGTAGAGTGTAAAACTTTCTACTAAAAAATAGTTCATGCTTGTGATTACACTGTCCTTCAGACTCTTCAAAATTCTTTCTTACCAAATGAGAGAACTTTTTTCCACCCTCTGCTTTGAAAAACACTGTTGGAATAAGGTTTGGTTACTCGTGCAGTATCGTTGATTTCCTTCAGGTAAATAGAGGAAGAATATTATGTTGTTATCTCCACCATTAAACCTGTAAAATCTTAAATAAGGGAAGGCCTCCTAGTCATTTTGTGTCCTTAGCACTGGAACAGTGTCTGACCTCTAGTTAGTGGAGAATAAGCCTTAGTTGAAGTGAGCTTTATGAACGAAGCTCAGTCTCAGCAGTCAAAGTCTTTGCCTCTGGAGATGCTTATGAACCGCAAAACCACTTTCCTCTGCACACCACACACAGCCTTGGCTTCTCATTCTGATTCCCTGGTTCTAATATTTATATGTGTCCAGATCTTGTGTTTTCCTTATGAGGTTCCCACATCTTCTGAAATAAGGGAAGAATATATACATGGTCCTTTATTTTTTGCTCTTGTTTTCATGTATATTACAAAATTAAGGTTTGAGCTCATGTCTTCTACTTTATTATTTTCTATACCATTAACTAATAAACAGCAGAATCTTAAGTACTTCTTGTTTTCTTTTGACTTTTTATTTTCTCTTTCTAGGGATAGGGGATCAGATGCATCATGGAAGAATGATCAGGAACCACCACCAGAAGTAAGTATGTCTCTTTACACAATATTTTAGGAGTAAAGCAGGACTTGATTTTATAAATTCATAATACTTGACCTTAATGAGGTCCTTAAATGCTGCTTGGCAGTCATACTGCCATCCTTGGGCCTGTGTGATCTCCTCATCTCCCAGATGACCCCTCAATGAGAGCTTTTGATTGATGAGTTTAGGGGAAAAAATTTTTTTTAAGTTTTTTTGGGAAAAAAATATTTTTAGTCATATTCTAATGTTAGCTTATCAATTTCCTCATAATTTACTATGTTTTTAATCAGTTTTTTGTGGACAGCTGGTAAAGGAAAAGTTATTTAAAAAATTTTATTCTTTAATTTAGTAAATTAAACATGTCAGACATGAAGACATTTATTAATGGTGCATTTTAATAAGCTGCCTGTCTTTTAGAGGTACAAAATCATTAGAATCAGGGCACCTGGGTGGCTCAGTTGGTTAAGCATCCGACTCTTGGTTTTGGCTCAGGTCATAACCTCCTCGTTCATGGGTGTGAGTGCTGTGTCCATTGAGGAGCCTGCTTGGGATTTTCTCGCCCTCTCTGTCCCTCCCCTGCTCATGGTGTCTGTCTGTCTCTCTCTCTCAAAATAAATAAACTTTAAAAAAATCATCAGAATCTACCTACCTCTTCATTTTTCATATAATTACCTTCCTAAAAAGAGAACTCTTGATTTTCTTTCTTGAATCCCTGTCAGTGAAATTAGTTTTATGTCCCAAAGTAGCTTGACAATTTTTTTAGAGCTGTGGAATAGTCAGGAATAATGAGTATTTAACTTTCCATGGAGATGTTTAAGCAAATTTTCTTTTTTTTTAAGTTCTTCAAATACAAAAATTGCAGCATGGTGTGTATATATTTCTTGAAAATAGTATCAATTTATACAATGTAACAAAATATATAAATGAGAATTTTTAAATGTACTAATTCTGATGAAGTTTCTCAGTATTATAAATTATTGGTATTTGTAGATTTAACTTTGTTCATTTTAGATGTTTTTAGGCAATGCTGAAGATTCATGCTAGTTTCTAATTTTGCTGAGGCGTGAATCAGGTACTGCTCCCTTAGAGGGTCACTTAGCCAGGGAGTGATCCTAGTTTAATATCCACATTACCGTGAGATTATGTTTTCTAGTTTATGTTAGGTATACATGTGATTTCCATTAAGGCTCTGAAGGCTCACTTAATGTCTTAGTTATTCTGAGGGTATCTTAGTAGTGAAATTGTATGTTTTTAAAGTATTTGAGAAAATTCACAAAGGTCTTAAATATATTCCTTGTGAAATGCAAATATTCTGATACATCCCGTTGTTTCAGACCTAAGCTTTGAACTGCTAATTATGGTAATGTTAACTGGTTATAAAATTGGCATGATTAGGTTAATTTTAAAATGAAATCTCAGTGTACTACATGGGGTGTTTTGGGCTTTTTGTTTGTTTTTGAAGTACTTGACTGTCCCTTATTTCTGTAATAAGAAAACTTCTTGAGATTTAAAGTTTATTATGATGAAATTTTGTAGTATAGGATTATTGCCTGACATTAATCATAGATTGTGTGTAAGGAATGCATGTTCTTCATTTCTGTATTTATGTCTGATTCATGAATATGTAGTTTGTAGTTGAATTAAGGTATTTGACTAAATTTAAATTACTATGTATACAAGAAACATGTGAATTTTTTTCTGACTTTAGGAGATGATAGCAAAATTATTGCCAAAGCAGTCTCTAAAATAAACCAGTGCCAATTAAAATCCTTTAATACCTCCCTCCTGCTCTTAGAACATGCCCAATGGCTGGCTTGTAAGTTCTTTATTCTCCAGTTTCATCATCTGATTTCACTATATAGGAAGCTTTCACTTTGCTTTACAGAACCAATTTCATGTCTCAAGTATACTATGCCTTTGCACATATTCTCACATATTCTCACTCCTTGAAATCTCTTTCCTTTATTTTTACTGCTAATTTCTTTTTTTTTTTAATGTTTTTTAATGGTTTATTTATTTCTAGAAGAGAGAGAAAGAGACATCGTGAGCAGGGGAGGGTCAGAGAGAGAGGGAGTCGCAGACTCTGAATCAGGCTCCAGGCTCTGAGCTGGCAGTCAGCCCAGAGCCCGACGCGGGGCTCGAACCCACGAACTGCGAGATCATGACCTAAGCGAAAGTCGGACGCTTAACCGACTAAGCCACCCAGGCGCCCCTTTACTGCTAATTTCTTAGAGATTTATCTTGAGTCTCATAACAAAAATCTCCCTTGCCCTTTTTTTTCTCTCCAGCCCCATACTCCCACAGCACTAAGCATAGTGCTTGTTTATTGGCTTTTTAATCTCATTTGAACAACATCAGGGAAAACAATGTTTTCCATCTGATCTCAAAACTTTTCTAGTGTTTGGCAGATGCCAGATTTAACATGAGCTTAAAAATGTTAGCACTTTGAGATCAGCAATAAAGTATCATGTATTTGAAGGTACTAACATTAGTTGATATTTTTTAATTTAATTACAGATTCTGAGGTGTATGGACTCTTGGTTCTTGGAAAATTTGATCTTTCAGCAAGGCTATACTGAAAGTCTCATAAAAAGACTTTCATATACATTTTATTTCTCTTAATGTGTATACATGCATACACAGTGAGCCTGCTTTTATATATATATATATATATATATGTCTGCTTTTATATATATATATGTATGTANCATAATATATATAGCTTTTAACCTGGGTATTTGGGCTATAACAGTGAATCTCAATTCTTATTTACTCTTGTAAATAAGACTGGCTCTTCCCATTTGTAATTTAAAATGACTTCCTCTTGGAAGTTGGATCATCATGTATCTGCTTATCTAATAAGCCTTTCCCTGCAGTCCAATCTAAATAGCATCTGCAGTGATTTTCTCTGCCTTTATTTTGCCTTATTATTTATTTACAGCCCTTAATATACCTGACATTATATTATTAAAAGATAATTATTAACTAAGATTACTAATGCCTATAAAGTGTTTAGAACAATACCTGGTATATAATGGATATATATATATATATAAGCTTTTAAATATTTTTTGTATTAGATGTGATAATTTCTTTTGTTTCCTTATTCCTAATTATTCCTTCCTTTAGCATTGTTTGATAGCTGGCACTCTGAATATTGACTCTTAACCTTGAGGTTAGTCTTCTAGCTAAAGAATACCCATATTCTTTATGGAATATCTGAAGGTTGTTAAAGATTGGCATTTTAAAGTTACCAACCTGGGGGGAGCGCAAAAAGTTACCTATCTGAAGCTTTCTAGAAATTAAAAAAGAAAAAGCCTTCAGTACTCTGGCCTGTGTTAATTAAGAATTAATTCAGATATTATTAGAAAATATTAAATATCAAAAAGAGTAACATTCTTTTATTATTATTATTCTTATTTAGCGTCAGTGTTAAGTAATAGGCTGCTTCTCACTTCCAAGTGTGTACCAGTGAATATGGGTAAATCCATATGACATAATCTATGTATATTTTCCTCTCTAAGGCCTTAGATTTCAGTGATGATGAAAAGGAAAAAGAAGCCAAACAGAGGAAAAAATCTCAGATTCAAGGCCGGAAAAAATTCAAGTCTGAATCTAATGAATCAAGTGAGTAAATGGCAATAGTGATTTTAATCTTCATTTAGATTTATATAAGTTCATCTCTAATAAAACTGAAAGAAACCTCTGAATTCTCTTTTTACCTCCTGACATCTGTCTACCATTGGAGGCATTACACGGCATGAAATGTGATGGAAGAGAGCCACAAGCAGTGGAGTGTTAACCATTAGTTTTTCAAGCATACGGACGTAAAAATGGCTTCCAGGGATAGATAAAAGCTTGTTAATCAGATGTGTGTGTAGGCATTTTGTTCTTAAGAAACCTCTTTGCTTCTGTGTTTAGAATTAAATGATATAGTACTTACTATCTAAATCAAGGTATTTTGTGTTTTAACATGCATTTCCTTTTATTATACCTTTCCTGTTTTCTTTTCCCTTTTTTAAAACTAAACTTTTGTAGGCTTATATGTGCTGTTGGAAGAAATAATAAGAGATTTCTGGCATGCCTGTTACGTAGTTTCTTGACATGATAACATCTTGTAGAACTAGACAGTACAGTATCACAACCTCCACCATAGTGACATTGATACAATCAAGATTCAGAATATTTCCATCACAGAAAAAGATCCCTCGTGTTGCCTTTTTATAGTCACTCCCACTTCCCTCCCTCCCACCTTCTTAACTCTTGGCAATCACTAATCTTTTCTCCATTTCTGGAATATATTTTGTCATGTCAAGAATGGTTTATAAATGGAGCCCTACAATATGTACCTTTAGGGATTGGTTTTTGTCACTGAGCATAATTTCCCAGAGATTCATGCAAATTGTTTTATTTGTCAAATTTGTTTCTTTTCATTTCAAAGCAGTATTCCATGGTGTAAATATACTACAGGTTGTTACCAGTCATGCATCGAAAGACATCTGGGTTGTTAATAATTTGGGGTTATAGGAATAAAGTTGTTTTAAGTATTTGTGTACAGGTTTTTGTGTAAACACAACTTTTCATTTCTCTGGGATAAATGTCTATGAGTACAGTTGCTGAATTATATGGTAGTTGGATTCCCATTACCAGTGTATAAGTGACTCAGTTTCTCCGCATTCTCACCAGCATTTGGTTTTGTCACCATTTTTTATTTTAGCCATTCTGATAGGTGTGTACTGATAATCAAATTGTGATTTTTAACTTGCATTTTTCTAATGGCTAAGGATTTTAAACTTCTTTCCATGTCCTTGTTTACTCTCTGTATGTCTTCTTCAGTGATGGATTTGTTCATATCTTTTGCCCATTTTGTAACTGTATTTCTGCTTTTTTTACTCTTGTTATGAGAGTTTGTACATAGTTTGTTCCAGCCTGTAGCTTGCGTTTTTATCCTCTCAAGAGAGCCATTTGCAGAGCGAAAATTTTTAATTTCAATGAAGCCCCAATATATTATTGGTTTTCTTTTGTGGAATCTGAGGATTTCTTGCCCAGACATACGTTCCAATAGATTTTTCTCCTCTATTTTTTCTTCTAACAGTTTTCCAAGTTATTTCAGCTATTCTGGTTGCTTTGCTTTTCCATATGCGTTTTATAAGAATCTCTATTGACAAAAAATCCTGCTGGGATTTTGATGGGAATTGTTTTAAACTTGTCTGTTGGTTTGGAGATAATTAATATGTTAGTATATTGAGTCTTCCATTGCACAAACATGGTGTATACATCTCTGTTAATTTAGATCTTTGTTTTTTTCCAGCAGAATTTTGTAGTGTTTAGAATATATATCCTGTACTTTTTTTTTATTAGTATACACCTCAGTATTTCATTTTCAGCTCATTGTAAATGGTTTTGCATTGTTAATGCCAGCGTCCATGTGTTTGTTGCTAGAATGTAGAAATAAAATTAACATTTGTTTAGCTTCTATCTTGTGACCTTGTAGAACTCACTAGTTCTAGGAGTTATTTTGTTTGAGATTTTCTACTTAGCCAACTACATCAGTTGAAAATAGGGACAGTATTCCTTTTTTGTTGTTCAGACTGTATGTTTGAGTTTTTTGGGTTTTTTGTTTTGTTTTGTCTCCCTTTCTTACTGGCTCTATCCTCTGGCACTGTGTTGAATAAATGTGCCGCCTTCTTGATTATAAAAGAAAACTTTGTCTTTCATCATTAAGTATAACATTAGGTATAGGATTTTCGAGAACAACAATTGTTTTTATCAAGTTAAGTTCCCGTCTATTCTTATGTATTATTTGGAGCTTTAAAAAAAATTATGACTGAGGAGTATTAAATTTTGACAGTACTTTTTCTGCATTGAGAGGATGATAAGATTTTTTGTCATTAGCCTGTTAATGAAGTAGATTACACTGGTTTTAGAATATTCAGCCAGCCTTTGCATCCCTGGAGTAAACCAGAGGTGGTCATGGTGTATAATTCTTTACATATATTGTTAAATTCACTTGTCTCCCTCTTTTTTTGGTGATTTTCTTTGTTCTGAAACCTACTTTTTCTGATATTAATGTAGCTACCCCTTTCTTTTGATTGTTTGCATGTTGTATCTTTTTTTATCCTTTTACTTTCAACCTGTGTCCTTTGAAGTGAATTTCTTCAAGAAATTTTGTTTTTTAATCCACTCTGCCAATCATTCCCTCTGTTTTAATTGATGTATTTAGACCATTCGTGTTTAATGTAGTTATTAATATGCCAGGGCTTACGTCTGCCCTTTACTGTTTATTGTCTCTTGTTTTCATTTCTGTTTTTTCTGCCTGCCTGTGGGTACTGTAACTTTTTTTTGAATTCCATTTTGATTTCTCTGTAGTGTTTTTGAATGTGTTGTATAACTTTCCAGTGGTTGCTGTAGGTATTAAATTGTGTGTATATTACTTATCACAGTCCACTGATGTAATTGTTTTACCAGTTTGTGTGCATTGTAGAAACTTTACCTCTTTATGTCCTTTTATTTTTCTCTAGTTTTTAATATAAATTGCATTAAATACTTCATATGTATCCAATTAGAATCACAATAACTGTTACAATATTTGCTTTAACCATCAAACATAATTTAGAAAACTCAGAGAAGGACATTTTATTGTATTTATTCATATTTTTGTTGTGTTCTTTCCTCCTTCCTCATGATTTCAAGTTTCTTTTATTGTTTCTGTTCACAAAACTTGCTTTAGTCATTCTATCAGGGTAGGTGTGCTGCAGATAAATTAGTTTTTCTTTATTGTAGAATGTCTTTGGTTTCCCTTTTTCCTGAGGATATTTTGATTCTGTATAGAATTGTACATTGAGTTTTCTTTTAGTACTTGGAAATGTTGTGCCACTTCCATTTGTCTTCCATGGTTTCTTATGAAATATCTATTGCCCTTCCTGGTACTCTGGCCTTTTGGATTCATTTAAAATTTATAATTTTAAGCCTTATGCCTTTTTAGCTACTATAAGATATAGTGGAAGTCAAAGAAAAGGCATTATTGAAATTTTTCATGTGTTTTTTGATGTATTAAAATTAATTTTAATTTTGTTTTTATGCTTTCTTCCTCACTCATAGGTGAAAATTTTTCCGAAGTACATCAGAATTGGAATGCTCATAGCTCTGCTTCAGAGCATTCAAAAGGATATCGCAACAGAGAATTCACACGAGGATTTTCCCGGGGTAGATATCCTCGACCTTGCCATGGCAGGCCTCCGTCGCCACAGTTTTATAACTCAGAACAGATGGTGTTTCAGGAGACATCAGGATTTCCACCTCAGAGGCCAGATAATCCGATTATGCCGCAGTATCCTTTTCCTCCTCCAGTGTTTGACATGCATAATTTTTCACTCCCTCCTCCTCTGCCTCCACTCCCCCCACCTCCACCGCCTGCATCCGTAAACCTGGGTTGGGCTGCACCAAACATGGCACCTCATCCATTAATGCCCTTACCGTACTCCATACCCCCACCACCTCCCCCCTTGCCTCCACCCCCTTCTTCTGGAGATAGTAATTCTTCTCATTTTGGATCCTACTACTAGGTGAATGTATACATTTTTGGAGAAATGTGGACTTTTTATATGGGAAGCATTTTTTTTTTTTAAGAAAGCAATTATGGAGCTAGATTTTTAACACTGTAAAAATGCTATATGATTCCTTCAGTTGTAAGTTGATATATATTTGTAACCTTTGTGAAACTGTGTCATGAAAATTTCACTTTTGTGGATGGGGATATCCAATTATGTAATAATTAATTAAAACTTTGAATCCATGCTTTCCCTATTCCTGCTCAGTTAAACAGTGTATATAGGTCTAATAATAGATCTGGAACAACTTTCCTCACGGGTTCAAGTATATTGAACGCATTGATTGTCTTGGTATATCTGAAAATAAGATGTTGAAATCCTATTGAGAGTCTTTAAAATAAACTATTTTTACAAATGTATACTTTGAAAATTGATTTTGATTGTAAATGTAATTTACCGGTAATTTTAAATGTCCTAATTTTTTTTTTAAGAAAAATAAGGATACAGAGAAAGAAAGCCTTCAGTAGTGGTAGAAGTTCTGACTATAATTAAAGTTAACATCCATTAATTATGCACAGGCAAACTTTTCATTATCTGTGCAGATTTCCATTATTTAGGTATTATTCAGTAGATTTCACTATTTAAAGGGATAGAAGGACTATTCGTGACAAAATATGTTACTTATTCACAATAAAATATATGTAACCCCATATTAGGATACTATGTCTTTTATATATGTTTCTCAGATTGTCACATGCCTGCTGCAAATTAGTTGCTTAATAAGTATTTATTGAATGACTGACTGAATTTAGAGCTTTTAATTAAAATTCTCCTGAGCGTTCTTTTACATGATGAAATGTAAATGCAAGGAAAATAATGGAATTTTAGAAATAGAAGAGGCCTTAGAAGTAGTTTAAACTAGTCCTCATTTAACAAATAATGAGGAACCTAAGGGTTCCAAGCTTTTTTGTTTTCTTAAATTTTTTTAAATGTCTTATTTATTTCTAAGAGAGAGAGACAGCATGAGCAGGGGAGGGTCAGAGAGAGGGGGAGATACAGAATCTGAAGCAGGCTCCAGGCTCTGAGCTAGCTGTCAGCACAGAGCCTGATGTGGGGCTCGAACCCACGGACCGTGAATTCATGACCTGAGCCGAAGTTGGATGCTTAACCGACTGAGCCACCCAGGAACGCCTAAGGGTTCCAAGTTTTAATTAAGATTACTCAGTGGGATGACAGGGAGTTGAACCTAGTTTTACTGATTCTCAGGTCAGCACTTTCTACTAAATTGTTGCTTCCCAACGTTTTATTCCTTGAAACTTGTAGAAAATAATATTGTTATGCACATTGAGGTAATCTGAAGACCATTCATCACAACCCCACAGACTGGTTGCACCCAGGCCCCTCTTCACATCCCTGTAACCTCAGGAGGCTCTGCAAAGTTCTGGGGGCCCAACTGAGAAGCCCTGGCTTTGGTATACATTGATTTTATCATGCATTGTCCTTCATCATTCTTTCTTGAAATGTGTTTGTAGCTTCTCTTTAGGAGAAAGATTATGGCAGTCTTTTTTCTGGTTGATATAACGTTGTTAGAGTTAATTGAGATTATATCTGGAAGCACTAAAGAAACAAAATTTCTCTACAAAACAGAATAAGATGTTCCATTATAGTAAATCAACAAGTCATTAAAATCACCAAGGCATAAAAAACAATCTTTGAACCTCTGTACCTCAAGTATTAGTATCTGACTGTAGGTATTTATTTTCTGAAGAAACATAGAAGTGGATAATACAATTTGGTATCTGCCTTCGATTAAGTTGCTATCTGAAATACTTAATATCCAACTTGCCTCCTTGTACATGAAGAATTTTGAAACTTCAGGGTGCCTGGACATCACATATAATAATCACCTAAGTTTGGTATTGCTTGTTAAAAGTGCACATTCTTGTGGGGCGCCTGGATGGCTAGGTTCATGAAGCATCTGACTTCAACTCAGGTCATGATCTCATGGTCCGTGGGTTCAAACCCCATGTTGGGCTCTGTGTTGATAGCTGAGAGCCTGGAGCCTGGTTCAGATTCTATGTCTCCCTCTCTCTCTCTGCCTCTCCCCTCTCCTGTCTCTCAAAAACGAATAAATGTTAAAACAAATTTTCTTAAAGTGTACATTCTTGGATTTTATTCCCAGATTCCAATTTCGTAGATCTAAGATGACACCTAGGAAATTTTGTGATTTCTGCTTTCCCAACGTTCTTATATATTTTTTAATATTAGTTTTTAATTTTAGGGGCGCCTGGGTGGCTCAGTTGGTTAAGCGCCGATTTGGGCTCCGGTCATGATCTTGCAGTTTGTGAGTTCAAGCCCCGTGTTGGGCTCTGTGCTGACAGTTCCGAGCCTGGAGCCTGTTTCAGATTCTGTGTCTCCCTCTCTCTCTGCCCTTCCCCTGCCCATGCTCTGACTCTCTGTCTTTCAAAAATAAATAAACATTAAAAAATTTAAAAAACAAGTTTTAAATTTTAATTCCAGGATAGTTAACAGTACGGTGTTTCAGGTGTGCAGTACAGTGGTTCAGCAATTCTGTGCGTTACTCAGAGCTCATAGTAAGTGTACTCTTTAATCCCCATTCTTTATGTCCCCATCCTCCCACCCGTTTTCCCTCTGGCAACCCATCAGTTTGTTCTCTGTTTGAGTCCGTTTCTTGGTTTGTTCCCCCCTCCCCACTTTGTTTTGTTTCTTAAATTCCACATATGAGTGAAATCATACGGTATTTGTCTTTATCTGAATTCACTTGGCAGTATACTCTCTATAACTCTTACGTTTTTGCACATAGCAAGATTTCATTCATTTTTATGACTAATATTCCATTGTGTATATGTTAAATATATATATATATCCCATCTTCTTTATCCATTCATCTATGGATGGACACTTAACGCTGCTTCTATAATTTGGCTATTGTAAGTAATGCTGCTATAAATGTGGGGGGTTGTGTATCATTTCAAATTCATGTTTTTGTATTCTTTGAGCAAATAGTAGTGCAATTACTGGATTATAGGGTAGTTCTATTTTTTTATTTTTTGAGGAAATGCCATACTGGTTTCTACAGTGACTGCGCCAGTTTGTGTTCCCGCCTAGAGTTGTTTTGTTGCCTCATATGTGATCTATTCTGGAGAATTTTCCATGTGCACTTGAAAAGAATGTCTATTCTCTTTTAGGATGGAATGTTCTGAATATATCTGTTAAATCCATCTGGCTCAATGTGTCATTCAGAACCACTGTTTCCTCATTGATTTTCTGTTTGGATGCTCTATCCATTGATGTAAGTGGGGTGTTAAAGTCTCCTACTATAATTTTATTACTACCAATTAACTTTGTTTATTATTAGTTGCTTTAAATCTTTGGGTGCATAAATATTTACAGTTGCTTCCTCTCTCGGATTGTTACCCTGGCTTGCTTTTTAACTTCTGTTTGCATGATAAATGCTTCTCCATCCCTTCACTCTCAGTCTATGTGTGTTTTAGATGTGAAATGCATCTCTTATAGGCAGTAATTATTTGGGTCTTTTTTTTTAACCTTTCCATCATCCTGTGTCTTTTGGAGTGTTTAGTCCATTTAAAATCAAAGTAATTATTGATTGATATGTTTTTAGTGCCATTTTTGTTACTTGTTTTATGGTTATTTTTGTAGTTTTTTTCCATTTCTTTCTTGCTGTCTGTTTTCAAGATTAGTTGGCTTTCTTTAACGATATACTTGCATTCTTTTGTCTTTATATTATGCATATCTTAACTGTTTTTTTGGTTTTTGGTTACCATTTGATTTGTATATAACATGTACATAGCAGTCTGTATTCAGTTGATGATCACTTAAGTTTGAACCCATTTTTTAACTCCTCTCCATATTTTAGGTATATGGATTTTACATCCTTTTATTTTGTGAGTCCCTTGACTGATTTTTACAGATATACTGATTTTTACTGCCTTTGTGCTTCCCATTTTACTTATTCTTTACTTATTCTTGCTTATGGTCTTTCCTTTCCACTCAAAGAATTCCCTTTAACATTTCTTTTTTTTTTTTTTAAGTTTTTTTTTAATGTTTTATTTATTTCTAGGAGAGAGAGAGAGAGACAGCGTGAGCAGGGGAGGGTCAGAGAGAGAGGGAGTCACAGACTGAAACAGGCTCCAGGCTCTGAGCTGGCAGTCAGCACAGAGCCCGATGCGGGGCTCGAACCCACGAACCGCGAGATCATGACCTAAGCGAAAGTCGGATGCTTAACCGACTAAACCACCCAGGCGCCCCCCCTTTAACATTTCTTGTAGGGATGGTTTACTGGTCATGAATTCCTTTAAGTTTTGTTTGGGAAATTTCCCTTCTTAAAAAAATTTTTTTAATGTTTATTTTTGAGAGAGCTCGAACAGGGGAGGGGCAGAGAGAGAGAGAGAGAGGAAGACACAGAATCTGAAGCAGGCTCTGGGCTCTGGGCTATAAGCACAGAGCCCGATGCGGGGCTCGAACTCATGAATCGGGAGATCATGACTTGGGCCGAAGTTGGACACTCCTACTGACTGAGCCACCCTGGTGCACCTCTGCCCTTCCTTCTATTCTGATTGGTAGCCTTCCTGAGTAGAATATTATTAACTGCAGATTTTTCCCTTTTGGCACTTTCCCTTGTTGGCCTACAAAGTTTCTGCTGAAAAATCGGCTTATAGCCTTATCGGGTTTCCTTTGTATGTAACTGTTTTCTTTTCTTTTAATATATTTGTTTGTTTGTTTAAAAGTAGGCTCCAGGAGATCCTGGGTGGCTCAGTCTCTTGATTTTGGCTTGAGTCATGATCTCACAGTTTTGTGGGTTTGAGCCCCACTGTCTCTCTCTCTCTGCTCCTCCTCCGCTCACACTGTCTCTGTCTCTCTCAAAAATAACATAAACTTAATAAAAAAAAAAAAAGTAGGCTCCATGCCAAGCATGGGACCCAGCACGGGGCTTGAACTCCTCCACAGCCTTGAGATAAGACCTAAGCTGAGATCAGCAGTCGGACATTTAACTGACTGAGCTACCCAAGCACCCCATCTTTTTGTTGCTTTTAAAATTCTCTATCACTACGTTTGCCATGTGTCTTGGAATAGACCTCTTTGGTTGACTTTTTTAGGGGCCCCTCTGTCCCTCTTGGATCTGGGTTTCTGTTCCTATCCCCAGATTTGGGAAGTTTTAGTTACTATGTCTTCAAATAATATTGTGTTTTAAAGTCTCTTATTCAGGAATCCCTATAATGTGAATATTATTAAAATTTGATGGTGTCGTTGAGTTCCCTAAGTCTGTTCTCATTTTGAATATATTTTTTTCCTCTTACCTACTCAGCTTGATTTTACATTACCATGTGCTTCAGGTCACTGATTTGCTCTTCTGCTTCATCTACTCTACCATGTATTATATCTAGTGTGTCTTTAATTTTATTTATTGTGTTCTTCATCTCTGACTGGTTCTTTTTATCTCATTTTTAAGGGTCTCACTGATATCCTCCACTTTTTATTCCAGTTCAGTCAGTATCTTTATGATCATCATTTTGAATTATCTATCAGGTATATTACTTCTGTTTTGCTTAGGTCTCTTGCTGTGATTTTGTCCTGTCCTTTCATTTGGGACATATTCTTCTGTTCCTTATTTATCCTGCTTTGTGTCTGTTTCTGTGTGTTAGGAAAGACAACTATATCTCCTACACTTGAAAGTAATGGCCTTATGAAGCAGAGGTCCTGCAGTACCCTGCCATACAGTGTTTCTTGTTCTCCAGAACCTGGTGCTTCAAAGGGTGTCTCCTGTATCTGACATGTGTACCTTGCTGTTGTGGCTCAGCTGCTCCTTCCTTCAGTTCAATTATCTAAAATGGGTTTCTTTGCTGTTGTGGGTAGGGTTAGCTCCCTGTGGTGTTAGCGGGCCGGTCTGCAGCTATCTTGGCTTGGGTTGAGTCAGATCAGGTATTTGCCAGAATGCAGTAACAACAAACTACAAGGGGCTTTCCCTTTGTTGTCCTCTGAGAAGCTTTTTTGGTGGGCAGGGTCTGCAGTCAGATCAGTTGTCTGCCTCCAGCCCTCTTTGGGGTCTCCTTCTGACTGGTATATGTGGTTATCTTCCATTCCCTCCAGGGCAGGACCTACCCCCAACCCCTGACCCCCACCCCCCGGAGTGGTGTTGACCAGTGTAGGGGCTCCTTGCATACTGTCAGGCCTGTGGCACCACCATGGGCTCTGGCCAAGAGCGCACTGGAGAGGGCAGATCCATCAAAGCACAGCAAGTGGGATGAGGGCACCTGGGCAGTAGTCCTAGTAATCATTGCACACCCCTAGTCCTTTGCAGGAGGGGCCCTGCAGCACCCTTACTCGGGTGGGCTGTCGGGGTCGGGGGGATGGATTGGCAGAAGCACAGCACAAGGGAGCAGGACAGCAGTGCTAGGAAGTTAGGCAGCAAGTCCCTTAGATAGCAGTGTTCATGCTAGAGGACATGCTGGGGCAAGGGTGGGGGACAGGGAAGGAGGGGTGGGGAATGGCACCTGCCAGTTCTCTTGTTCCTGGACGCTTTTCCCGGCAGTTTCTGCCCCTCTGAGACAGGCTCTGAGATTGGAAAATAACTTTCCCTTCCTTTATGCCCCAGGTGCCTTTGAAACTCTGCTTCTGTGCTGTATCTCTATGAGCTGTTTGTTGTGCTGTCTCTTTAAGGTGAGGGACTGCGTTTCCTCTCAGTCACCAGTTCTCCTACAGCTGAGCCCGTTTATTTATTTTTTTTAATTCCAGGTTTACATTCCACTAGTTGTAAGAACTCATGAAATTCAGCCCCTCTGGTTTTCAAAGCCAGGTTTTATGGGGATATGTCTTCCCCCAGGGTGTTCCTGGTAAGGGAGTCTGTCTCTCCCCTCTCCATGCTCACTGCATCCCTCATTCCTGCAGACGGTCCTGTGAGTCCATTTAGTTCCTGCCAGGCTCTCTACCCTTCGTACCCTCCTCCATGTGGCCTCTTCTCTACATTTAGTTGTGGAGTTTGTTCTGCCAGTCTTTGGGTCATTTTCTGGTTTATTTATACCGATGTGAGTGTTAATCTAGTTGCATGTGTGGGTAGAGGCGAGACCAGGGTTCTTCTACTCTGCTACCTTCCCCAGAATTCCCCCAGGAGACTATTTATAACAGCCACAACTGGGTGACTAATTGCAGAGTTTATTCCTACTATGTATAGATTCCTGGGTAAATATAAAGTCCCAACTCCTTGACCATTTGAGACTTAAAGGAACACTCTTGGGAGAAGTGAGAATGTGGGTGTTAATAGGAGAAAAGAGAGAGAAAATCATAGCTCCTTAAGTTGTATTTATAGCATCTCAGTTCTCAGAGCTGTTTTTTTTTTTTTTAAGTACTTTATTTTGAGAGAGAGAGGGAGAGAATCCCATGCACGCTCCACACCGTCAGCCCAGAGCCAGACATGGGGCTTACACTTAGGAATCGTGAGATCGTGACCTGAGCTGAAATTAAAAAGATGCTAAACCAACTGAGCCACCCAGGTGCCCCCTCAGAGCTGTTATTTTTGCCAACTACATCTGCCTTTGGAATTTAAGAGCAGAAACCAATCATGTCTTCTATTTAGAAGAAAAATATTAGAATTTTCATTATCACCATCTTGATCTTACAATGCTTTTAAAATTGTGTGGTCCTAGATCTTTAAACTGATAGCTGGTATTAAAAATACATACAGAGCTATACTCACAGTTTCTCACCTCAAATAGAGAATTCTTTATATTAGCCTTTTCCTATAATAGATGGGCATTCACATGATTGAATGTGGATAATGCCTTTGCATATCTGCAGTTATAAATATGATAAAATTAAAATGATTGCCTAAGATAATATGTTTGTTTCACTAAGATGAATAACTGTCTCTCTCCTCTTCCTTTTTTTTGTTTTTTCGTTTGTTTTTTATAGAAAAGATAGTGAAGTGCACGGTGGCAACTGGATGACTTCTCTACTTAATAGAAATAGGTATTAAAATAACTGGATTGAGACTCTCTAATGGAAACCTGGCATAGAATTCTGTAGTTTCAGGACCTACCAAAGAACATTCTTCAAAGCCATGAGTTGTTAAATATCAAAATGCAGCCATCTCTTTTGTGTCGCTAAATTATTAGTAGACCTACTTCTCAATACCAATGGGATGTAGGGGTGGTTAAAGAAGTAAGCAATGTCAGGGGGCCTGTGTACCCAGTTCTCCGTTGTTTTGGGGTGATGAGGGATATAGAATGCTTTCTCTTCTTTTTCCTTCTTCCCACTCACATTCTGATTTCTTCTTCCCTGCCCTCCACCCCCACTACTTTTTGTACTACATTTTCTTTTACTTGCTTAGAATTGGTAAGCACTAAGAACATTAAAAAACCCAGGAACCCTTGATGAGTAAGAAATGAGTAGAACCTGAGTCCTAGTCTACCATAACTTTAATAAATAGAAGTGGTCTTTCAAGTCTCAGGTGCTAAAAATTTTAGTGTATTTTTTAAGGACGATATTTCTTACGATAACGATCATAATAACTTAGGGAGAGAATCTCCCACATAATGCATCATTTTTATATATTCTAATGAGTGTTTGCATTCAATTTTATGAAATTTACCTCAAAAATTGTAAGTGGTTTCAGTGCCTTCTGCTGGTTCTTTTATACAGTGTTCTGTCATTAAGATCTTTTTTGTTGCAGAAAAAGACGATCCTCCCTCCCTTCTGGGTGACACAAGTCAGGAAATTCAGTCAGGGGAAGAGCAATAATTCTTTATGTGTCTACTACCCCATTCTCAGTCTGTTTGGCCAGGGTACTTGAGGGAGGCTTGAGAACGTGTTTAACTTAGGATACTGTCTTCATATGTTCAGGTATTTACAAGTTTTGAAAATAAATAGTCATGTACACCTACAATTAAGTACTAGGGAAAAAAAATTAGTATATTATTAAATACTAGCTCCTTTTTAAAAAAGAAAATGTACACATTTGAACTAGATAATTTTTGTAGAATGAATTAATTTGTGTGTTCACATTGTAGTACATTCATAAGACCTTTGTTCTGACATTGCATATTTGATACCAATGATAATAAGCTCTGTGGTATAACTATAAAAAGAAGGTATTTTTAATAGAATGCAAGCTGGATATTTATGATGTAATGCACTTAGGTTTAAATACACACACACACACAAACACACATTTGTATCTTTTTCCGCAGATAAATTACCAGAATTGCAAAAGCCTTTTTCTGCTTCTCACTCTGAGGTCTCGTCTGATCCTAAATTTATGTAGCAGTTATGTTCTGGAAAACCAAGAAAACAATTACCGTAGTGTGCCTGAAATTGAAGTTGAGAAATATCTTCTTAATATCTTCTATCAGACAGAAGTACTTGTTTTGAGCTACTTGCAGCAATAAAATTGCATCTCATGTTTGACTCTGTGCACTTGCTTCCTGAATTGTTATCATTGGTGGATTAGACCTGTTCAGTCATTTACTGTCCTGGAAACAAGGGACAAATTTGTGTATCAAATGATAAAATAATGAAAATAGCCAATGAAGAAAAATATAAAAAATTCTTATGCACATTATGTGTGCATATTATATATACACACATACACACACTTTTTAATACATACTTATATGTGTATATATACGTATATTTGAAGGCTAGTACAAAAAAGCCTGGTTATTATGAATATTTTAGTTTAGTTCCTTTTGTTTCTACTTACAGGGTTGCTAAAATGGGAATAAATAGTCCATTCGTTTATTTTGTAATTACTTGCATTACACCATCCCTAGAACAAACTGACCTTGGGGCACTTGGGTGGGCTCAGTCTGTTAAGTGTTCAACTTTGGCTCAGGTCACGATCTCGTAGTTCATGAGTCCAAGCCCCACACTGGGCTCTCTGCTTTCGGCACAGAACCTGCTTCAGATCCTCTGTCCCCCTCTCGCTTTGCCCCTCCCCTGCTTGCTCTCTCTCTCAAAAATAAACATTAGGAAAAAAAAAAACAAAATGACCTTATGTGGTAAAAGCTTTTTATTTATATTGAGGATAGATGGGCTATAAACATTGTTTCTCACAAGAGATATGACCCAAATAGTAAGAAAATACAACAAATACAAAAGAATAGAATCTATTAGCATACAATCCCTATTAAAATGTGATAAACAGATGATGGTGGTCTGTGATGTTTGGATGACAGAGATGAACTTCTCAAATGTTCTCAGTATCAATAGCCACTACACTGTGCAGAACCTGTTATTACAGCTTTTTAAACTGTTGATTGTGAGCTCCCATGGCACACAGGAGTGCTGGGAAAGCATTTGCTCGCTCCCTGCATCTCACTGCTCTTGCAAATATTTGCTTGACTAGGCGTCATGCAGTGTTTCATCTTAAATAGGATTTGGGACTGTCAAGTTTGGTTATGCAAGCTGTGGGAGTAGCTGGTTCATTCAAATCAAATAATTTGTGTCAGTTTGGTTTTTGACCAAGTATAATTGCTGGTGTATTTAATGGCAACAACATGAGCTCAAAATGAATTCTGTTTAGCAAGATTATGAGCAGAAAAATATTTAAGGGCAGAGGGGAGTAACTAGGCATTAACTTTATTAACACATTCAAATACAGTTAGTTTAAACCATATGAAATCCCCTACATGAGAAATTTCAAATGGTTCAGTGTAATATGTGGACTATAAAATACATTCTTTCTCATATTTATTTTTCTTAGTAGAACATATCTCGGTACCATTACTTTCCAGAAGACATTTTGGGAAGTACTGTCGTAGATGACTACTGGCAGAAATTCATGGTAGCGTACATTTCTCAGAGGTATCTGTTGTCTCGCTAAGAAGACCAGCTATCAGAACATCATGGGGCACAAAAGAACTAGTAAAATATATTAGTTTAGGAAAATACTGTTCTTTAGTGTAGACTTTGTGGTTCTTGACTTGAGGTTTGTTCCCCAGTGTTCCACGACCCACTAAGAAGTTGTGAGATGTACTTTTTTCTTGGAGAGAAAGTCTTTGCCTTTCATCTTGTTTTTAAAGGAATATCTAAAGAAAGAAAGGGGATGGAGAGAGTCTTTCAAAGGTTTTCTCCTTTTGGAGCAGATACAACAATATAAGTGTTTCTCAAATTTGGTAATGCACACACATCCTTTTTCTTTTTTTTTTTTTTAAATATTTTTATTTATTTCTAGGATAGAGAGAGACAGCGTGAACAGGGGAGGGTCAGAGAGAGGGAGATACAGACTCTGAAACAGGCTCCAGGCTCTGAGCTGGCAGTCAGCACAGAGCCGGACGCGGGGCTCGAACCCACAAACTGCGAGATCATGACCTAAGCGAAAGTCGGACGCTTAACCGACTAAGCCACCCAGGCGCCCCTCTTTTTTTTTTTTAAAAGGTGTTATGGGGGTGCCTGGGTGGCTCAGTTGGTTAAGCATCTAACTCTTGATTTCAGCTCAAGTCATGATCTCAACCGTTTGTGAATTCGAGCCCTCACATCAGGCGCTCTCTGTGCTATGTCAGCGTGGAGCCTGCTTGGAATTCTCTCTCCCTCTCTCTCTCTGCCCCTACCCCCACTTATTCTCATTCTCTCTCTCTCTCTTTCTCTCTCTCTCTCTCACACACTCACACAATAAAGAAATAAACTAAAAAAAAAAAAAGTGTTATGTATCCCTAAGAACACATTCATGGGCCACAGTTTTGGAAACAATGAGTTATGAAATTAAATTTAATTCTATGAAAATCACTTTTCAGTTTCTTGTAGAATCTTTATACCTGCAAGAGTATATCTGTGGACTTCAACTTAAACAGACAACTATCTTAAACAATATTGGGTTTCAAATGGCTGTATAGGAAAAACTTCCAAACGATTATAGCAAGGAGTAGAGGAAATATTTAATGGTCTTAGACATATAGAAAATGTCTAGCATGTCTTGTTTCTGCCCAATGGGAAATTTCTTTATAATTTCGACGATAGATAGGAAATCGCTCACACACTAATAGAAAGGGGCACCGTCTTCAGTTTAACAAATTTAGTTGTCTGTCTCCATTTATAGAGCTCAGGCATATTGTGATGAAGGGCGAACGTTGACAAATTAATAATGCCTAAGAGCATTCTACAAATACTGGAAATGCCCATACATAAGAACAACAGGAAAGGGAAGGACCTGATGCAACACAGAAAATAATCCAGAAAAATTCCTGGAAAGAGATGGCGACTAGGCCAGGATGAGGCCATTCTTTCAGGCACAAACAGTTAAGGCATCTCTCCATCTCCTAAGGACAGAGGATGTGGAAGATTTTATATATATGTATATAATATACACACAATATAATTTGCTTTTGTTACAGAAATGGAAAATCTAGATGGCTCATGAAAATGTGTATTCAGTCATGCTGGTTGATAAACTTTTTTAGTTTTCATAAATATTTAGTCAAATAATACATCTAGATACTTTTACATATAGCTCTGCGAACTAGCTGGGCACTTAAAGGCTGTTCCCAGTGTGGTCAAGCAACATTATCCCTTTCAAAATGCTCATTTAAAAAGTTTCTTTCTTGTGACTACAACATGACATGTAAGAATAGACTCAGTTTTCATAGAGTACTCTACTTACATTGTCGTAACATCAGGACATTTTATTATAACTGATTGTATCTATCTCCCGGGTTGGAGTGTAGTTTCTTGAGGACCAGCAAAGTTTGATCACACCTGTGTGTACTCTTAGCACACAACAGGTATTCAAGAGATGCTAATTGCAACTTTAACAAATGCTTCTTGCCGTTTCATAACCTGTGGGATTCTCCTTCGTGTTTCTAGAATTCAGTGATTTATATGTGTTGATTCCAGACGAACGCCACAAGCATTAGTGATCATTTTTTTTTATTTAATAACTTGAAAGTATTTCTCAGGATATCAGAAATCTATTTTGGCAAAGATTTTCAGGACAGATGTGACTCAAAATTGGCTGAGAGTGATCAATAGAAAATGAGTTCACTTGTTTTTTGGAGCTGGTTTTGATAATACCCTGTCAATACTAATATGGAAGTTACAGCATTTTGACAGCAAAATTAATGATCTTTTTTTTCAGGATAATAAAATATGCTTAACATTCAGACTTTAGTGATATTGAAATATGGCTATCAAATTCCTTATTAAGAATGATAAATTTATAGGACTCCCAGGTGACTCGGTCTTTTAAGTGTCCAACTCTTCATTTTGGCTTGGGTCATGATCTCACAGTTTGTGAGATCAAAACCTCGCTGTCAGCACAGAGCCTGCTTGGGACTGTCTCTCTCTCCCTCTCTTTTTCTTGGTCTCTCTCTCTCTCTGCCTACAGAATGATAAATTTACTGTAGGGTTTTTTAGGTTGATCTCTATACTGGTCATCCAATAAGATTGTATACATGCTGCTCTATCCTTAAAGACACCTTTCAGAGAGCTAACTTTATAGATAGCGAAGAATAATGAATGATATATATAATAAGGTTCCCAGAGAATTTAAAAGCTAAAGATTAAGAAGACAAGGCTTAGTATTAAGAGATATCTGCTTTCCTCTCCAAGTTCTCTCTGTTTTGTAAAATGGCTTCAGGAGGAGAAAGCTCTTAAGATCATGTACTAGATTTATTTGAAGAAGAAAAAAAAAAACAGAAGCACAAATCTCTGATAACAACTGATAGGGAAGTACATATAATTCACTCTTAATACATATAATTTTGGGTTAACAACCCTAGTGAAACTGGAGTTACAGAGCCACTGAACTTTCATCTGCTGATTTATTTAATATACATTTCTTTTGTGCTTATTATTAGTCATCCATTTGATTTTGGGATACTAAATGATATATAAGTATATGTTTGTACAGAGTATGGTGGGAACATAGAGGTGAGAGAGGTCAATTCTACCTTGGGTAGGGATGAGGAAAGGGAAAATAAAGGATGAAGCTGAGAAAGGCTATGGAACTGTAAAACAGTCCAACATGTGTAGAATCCATCAGGCAGATAGGTATGATGGATGTAGAGGGTATAGCTGGAATGGAATGAACCATTCTGGAAAAGCCAGAGAGCTTTGGGGGCCTTAACAGGGAGCCCTCACCCATGGTTTCACCTATTAGTGACATCTTTTTTTTTTCTTCATATCTTGGAAATATCTGGGAGAACAAGTTAGAGGAACAAAATGGAAGGAGGCAGATGAGGAAATTATTGATGAAAGCAATGTAGGAGAGTGATGAAGACTTACTACTGGTTGAAATAGGGATTTGATTTTGGATGATAGAAATTTCAGGAATGTTATTTGAGAGAACTTGCAATGTTGGGAAGTGGGCTTGAGAATCTATGATAACTCTCAGGTGTCGGTTTGAGTGACTATGGTGTTATTCTCTGAGAAAAAATATTATTTTGCATTCGTGTTATGCTTTAATTTCTACAATAAACTTATCCACAGGATACTTTACATGGTTCTATTTTCCTGACTGAATCTTGAATAGAATTAAATTTGAGTAGAAGCAATAGAAGTTTAAGCTTAAGAATCTGGAATTGTTTTTCAATCTGACTGGATTTAAAGGTAACCTCGACCCCGTTGTCTTGGTAAATAAAACACTAGTAGCCCTTAGCACTCAGTGACTAAACAGTAAACTAGTATTTAGAGAAGACAAAGTTTTGTTTTTTAATGTTTATTTATTTATTTTGAGAGAGAGAACACGAGTGAGAGAGAGGCAGAGAGAGGGCGAGAGAAAATACCAAGCAGGCCCCTCGCTGTCAGGGCAGAGTCCGGATGTGGGCTCGAACCCACAAACAGAGATCATGACTGAGCCTAAACCAAGAGTCAGATGCTTAACTGACTGAGTCACCCAGGTGCCTGAGAAGACAAAGTTTTGAATGCTCAAGTGGTTGCTTCCATAAAACACTGTCCTAGGAATAAAGAATAAAGACTTTGCCTTGGGCTGATTGCTCCTCAGTGTACCTGAGGATTTGGAGAGAGGAAAAGATGAGATGGGGCCTTAAATTCTACTCTCTCAGTCTGGATATGGACTCAGAAACCTAGCGGCACCTGGATGGCTCAGTTGGTTGAATGTCCCAAGTCAGCTCAGGTCATGATCTCAGGGTTCGTGAGTTCGAGTCCCATGTCAGGATCTGTGCTGACAGCTCTCAGCCTGGCACCTGCTTCAGATTCTGTGTCTCTCTCTCTGCCCCTCCCGCATTCATGCTCTGTCTCTCTCAAAAATAAATGAAAAAAATAACACCTTCTATATTGTCCTGAAATAAACCAATAAAACAAAAACAAAAACAACTTCCTCCATAAAACTATCTTCTGTAGCTGCAGGCTTACGATTTCTGAAAACCAAACCCAAGTCTGATCTGTGGTTGGCTGAACTTACAATGCAACAACATGAATGAATTTCAGAAACATAATGTAGAGCAAAAATGCCAGGCACAAAAAGCATATATTATGTGATTCCATTTAAGAAAAGATGAAAAAAGAAAAGTAAAAACTAGCTAACCTAATCTTCAGTTTTTAGAGAATAAGGTTTGATAGCACAACTACTAAAAAAAAAAAAGCAAGAAAGTAATTATCATAGATGTCAGGAGAGTAAATACCACTAACAGTGAGGAAAGGAATAATAATTGGGAGAGGGCAGAATGGGCCTTTCGCACTGTTGACCACGCTCAGTTCCTGACCTGGATAGGGTTAGATGGGCGATCACCTTGTGATAATTTAACGAGCTGTCCATTTACATTCTATACAATTGCCTACATATTTTTCAAAATAAAAAGAATTTAAATAACCCTGAAATGGCTTTTCCTCTTACTCAGAGTAAGAAGACGGGTCCTTAAATTGCCAGCAAGTCCCTCAATGATCTGACACCCTATTGACTGATTTCTCAATTCTTCCTCTCTCCTCCCTCACTCTTTTCGACATACAGAGTTGAATGCAATTAGAGAAATCTAAACCGAAACGCTGTCTGGTATCACTTGAAATTCACAACTTTTAAACCTATAATAGATTCTTAAGGCCGCCTGGAAATGCACTCTATTTCCCTAGTCCATTCACTGGTCACTCGCCTGGGTGACAGTGTCACACCTCTGCCCTATCTTCAAGTTCTCCATGGCCCCCACCCCTAATGTCCTTCCTCACTCCCAAGTATCAGTTTCCTTGCCCTCTTTTCCTGAGGAAGGATTCTGTGCAACGGACAAGAGATGTATTTCCCACACCCCCTCCTTCAAGGAAAGAGCCGTCAGCCCAGCTGCCTGGAGTGCTGTCAGCAGCTATTCCTTCTGCAAACAGCAAGCGGCTATGTCAGGGGCCACTTCACCTAGCAAGAGCCCAAGAGGGCACCCTTCCAGAGAACATGGGCACACTTCCAGTGTCTGCTCAGGGGCAAGTGAATGGGGGGTGGCATAAACGCACCTAGGGACAAACTCAAAGCTCTCTCTGGAGTTGGTTAAGGCTTTATTCGGCACGCATTGTACTTGGAATTTTTCTTCCACCCGATCCTGTTTCCTCCCTCTTGCTTCCGAAAGCCTTGATCCCTAACACATATTCACTATTCCAAACTCCATCTCAGTTTTGCCACCAGAGAACCCGAACTGTGATGCCTCATGAAGTACCCAGACTCCCATCAGCATGTTCCTCTAGCCACCCGCACCCCCAGGATTCTGTGACTGTCTTCTTGAGCTGGTGCTTGGATTCGAAGGCTATCACATCATTTTTGCACTGTAGTTTTTTTAAGCTTATTTATTTATTTTGAGAGAAAGTGTGAGTCAGGGAAGGGCAGAAAGAGAGAGGGAGACAGAGAATCCCTAACAGGCTCCGCACTGTCAGCGTAGAGCCCAATGCAGGGCTCGAACTCATGAACCATGTGATCATGACCTGAGCCAAAGGAGAGGCTTAACCGACTGAGCCACCCAGGTACCCCGTGTACTGTATTTTCTTACTAAAGACATCACTGTAACAGTTCACTTCACCCCTCCAACATCACTAATCTTTCCTCACTGGAAATAAAATTATAATAATATTACACATAATATATAAGGAAATATAATAATAATAATATCTCCTACTAGAATAACAATAGATTATTTCTATTATTATTTCTATTATTTCTTCCATCCTATAATTTAAAAGAAATCATTCTTTTTGGCCCAATTCACCAATTACTTCCCTATTTCTCTGCTCTCTTTTGCGAAAATAAAATCTACTTTAAAAATGATCTATAATTCCAGTCTCCAATTCCTCTCCGTCTGGTTTCTCCGTAGTATATTCTAATCGGGCTTTTGCCCCCCACTGATGAGTGGAAACTGCTCTTATCAAAGACATCAACTCCCTACAAAGCAAACTTCAATGGTCTAATGTCTGCCTCCATCGTACTTCTTTTCATAATTGATAATTTTCCACCCTGAAGCTCTTTCCACTTGGCTTCTAGAAGATCATACCCTTGTTTATTCTGCCTCACTGGTTATGCTTTCTCAGACGGGCCACCAATCGCACAATTCTAAGACATGCAGTTTACCTAGACAAACATCCACCAGGTCTCTAATGGAGTTGTGCCGTGAGGTGGCTCTGTTTCACAATCTCTTTTTCGGCTTTGTTCTATTGCTCTGACTCAGTGTAGGAGTGCCACAGGACTCTGGGCCGGTGCACTTCTCTTTTCTAAGTACACATATCTCTTTTTCAGAAATCCACAGACTACCTGACATCTTTACTTAAGTGACTAATAGGCATCTTAACATGTCCAGAACTCAGCTCTAAACTTTCATTCCAGCTTGCTCCACTGGAAGTTTCTACTCTTTCAGTTGATGACAGACAACTCCTTTCTTTCAGTTCCTCAAGCCTCAGACACCTCTTTCAAAACGAAACAAAATAGAAAAACAATAAGGATCGCATATTACTTTTTCCTTCTGCTCAGAGATGAATAGCGGTGGTTAAAGGAGAGAATGAATCAACTTTCAGTTTGCTAGAGGTAGTTCTTAGAATTTAAATATTTTAAATGGGTTGATAATGACCAAAGAAATTTACCCTCTGCTTCCTCCTTTTCTACTGGTCCTCCTTCTTTCCTCCCTTGATTCTCATATCCATTCATTGTTTAATATCAAATCAGTCTTTCAGCTTTATATCTAGAGAAATATATTCAACATTTGTCACTGTGAGAAAAACAACAAAGGGTACATATGCGGTAGACGGAGTCACTTCCGATTATTGCATATGTAAGGAGATGTGGGGTTTTTTGCAGGATCCAGGTAGGCAAGGAATTTCCTAAGGAGCCTTTGATAAGTAGTTTCTGGGGTTTAACTTACAATATGTGAAAATAAGCATAATTTCTAGTTATTATAGAAAGGAAAAACAAACTCAGCTCTAGCTCTTTGATGTAAAAAAAACAAAACAAAACAAAGCAAAATGAAAAGTCACATGAAATGCTGTAGAAATGCACTGAAACACATAGGCTTCACTTTTGCTTGACCTTAGATTCCCAGAATATTAAGAGGATAAAGCCCATTCACTATGCAAATTACTTCTAAAGTCAAGATGGTGGGATTTGCAAACGTTGCCATGGCTGGTGATGGTAACAGCAGACCTTCCAGCCCGGTCAGGCATTCTTTCATATAGAATAGTTTCCATGGAAACCCTGCCTGCAACCCACAGATTTCATGTACTGTATGTTCTGGCTAAATAAATAATGAAAAGCTGTCCTCTTTCTTATTTAATGATCTCCAGATCTGCATACTCGATAGGCAGGATGCCACCTCACATATCTTTTGCAGTGAAAAAAGACAAAATGAAGACATGAGAGAGTCAAGATTCCATCTCAGCATTTTAAAAGCACAGTCAGTGTTAAGAAATTGTATTTTCACCTCATCTCAGATCAGAAGAGCAGACACTATCACTGGTCATTACTACCTCATCAGTTCCTGTTTATAGGCCACTCTCACACTCACTGAGGACGGCAATGACCTGGTAATGCAAGAGTGTGAGGTGTCCTGAGAAACATCTTTATATGTAGATTCATGTAGGTTTTTAGCTCCCCGTGGAGGGACTGTCTCTTTCCCAATGGCAGGTGTCACAGGGCGAGTTTGTGACACGCTTTTCTGTCTCTGTGAGGTTGGGTTGTATCGTCATCATATTCTGTTACCATCTGTGTTCTTTCTATACGCCCCCAAATGGTACTTTCTTCAGTCACTAATTCATAAAAAGATACTTTAAACAGATAATAGCCTCATCATAAGAGGAATTTTTTATTCCTAGACAAATTCAAATGTTTTAGACACTAGAAAATAAAGGAGTTTTACTGAATCGGAGCAAATACTTACAACTTTTTTTCTCTTTTCCCAAAATCAATAAATAACATTGTAGGCCAATATTCCCATATAGTCTAACCAGGTAGTATTAACTTTTCAGCCATGAAATGACTTTAAGTACTTCACTTGGAGGTAGCTTACAGTATAAATTATGGATGTTGTATTGTGATAGGAAATATAAAGCTAGGAGGTAATGGAAGGAGAAGAAGTAGTCTTAAATTATATACAGAAAGAGTCATTTCTCTAGTTATATTCTCTCAGCACTTGCTAGATTAAGTTTCTACTTGGCTAAAAAGAAGGTTGAAAAGAAAGCTTTGAAACCTTGTGTTACTGGACTTGTTTTGTTGAAAAGCTTGCTTCTTCTCCAAACAGAAATGTCCTGAAATGTGATAGGTACAGATGGAGAATTCTAAATAACTTATTGTCAACTTATGGCAAAGATTTGGGGAGAGAAAAGAAGGAACTGTGTCTTCCTGAGCCTAATTTTGTTAAGGAAATATAACCAAAGGGAAAAGACATTAAGCTCTTTTCTAGTGAGGGCCTAACCTGAAATGTGAGGGGCACCCCGCAGATGGGCAAGAATGATCACCTTGCACCAGTTTTTCTCTGGCATGTGGTGCCAGGCACATGGTGCCCACAGTGAATATTTCTTGAATGAACGAGTGAATGAATGAATGAATGAATGATGAGAGAGTACATTTTTGCCAATCACCTTAAGTGAATACCTCTTAAGAATAATATTTCATTACACTTTATAAAATGCCCACATTTCTTCCTTTTATTACTGTGTGAAGCATAATGAAGGAAACTAACAATGGAAAGCTCTATTTATTGTCTTAATTGTGAGAGTTGACAATTTCTGTCAAAAAAATTGTTGATTTATCAAATAATATGGGAGGAAAGTTTTCACTAAATGAAGTATAGGTGAGTGGAAACCTTTAGCAATGATTAAAGTAGGACAGACTTCCCTCATATTGAATTCCGTGCCTAACGTTTGAATATTATTTTCTTTTTCAGGAAGTGATTTTAATAACTGAGGGTGGGGAATAAGAGGTGCTTTCCAATTGCTAACCTCTCACGTTTGGAAGTTTCAAGAGATATGGGAAAGCTATTGGCTAACGGGTTTGAATGAATGGCTACCGGAAAATAAAAGAAATGCTATATAGCCTATTATCTTGGTATTGCCTCCTTTCCCCGCCTCCTTCCGCATCCTTTCTCTGATCCTTTCACATTCACCTCCCCCAACAGGTAGCCTCCCCTTCTCCCACATGTAACCAGTAGCGTTGAAAATGCTGCAGCAGAATGACAGAAGATCTCAAAGGTCAAGATCCAGTGACTTCAGATACTGTGACTTCTCTGAAAGCCCAAAGAGGTTATTTCCTTACTAAACCACTAATGTATGCAAATTACGATGTACGCAGGCAGGAAAAAAAGTGTTTTCCTAATCTCCATACTCAGGCAAGCTACAAGCTTTGAAATATTCATGACAGCACACTGCAACGTAAGTAAAGGATCTTGAAAATAGTGTCTATTTCTGACGCTTCAACTCCTGTTTGTCAGGCATTATCAAAGGGGCAATATTGTGTCTAAGGAGATAAAACTCGATTCTCGGAAAATGAAAAATTCTTCCTCCTTTTATGTACAGAGCACAGGTATGCAGACAATAATTAGATATATGGTATACCTGAGGTGTTAAATTTTCATGATGGGTGATTAGGAAAAAGTGTCTAGAAAGGCTTTTTAGGGTGGCAATAATGAAGGGGAAACAAAGGTTAAGAAACACCATTATATATGGTGCTTTTGGTTTTCTAAAGACTTTTATCCAATGGAATAAATGGTAAAGAACTAACAGACTTACGGGAACCAATGTTTTAAATAGTTGAACCAACGCAGGACTTACGGGTAAAAGCTTATCTGTAGAATGTTCCTAGGTCTGGGACTGAAGTGAGGTCATTCCTTTCGGAACTGAAGTCAACTCATTGTTGCAAGATGGTCTAAACTTGCAAGACACAGAAAGAAAGCCGAAGCCTTGCTCTGGAGAGGAAAGGGCACAGGGAGAGCACAGTGTATCTGAACTGACGGTGCAGAAGCAGGCGCGGGAGCCCACTGTCCCTGAGCACTCAGCCATTAGCAAGTGGGAGTGGAGGGTTCTGCTTTGGGGCTCCAGTGTCCCTGCCGCTAGCGAAAGCCCCAGAGTAGATTAGCCACTTTTCCTAATAAAGGCAGGTGTGGAGAAATAATTCTGAAACGTGCCTTTCTTTTTGAAAATACGAGAAAAGGATGGAGAATTCTTTCTAACATGTAGTGCTGAAAATCAAAATGAATTTTTTCTACTAATCATGCCTAATTTACTATTGATGAATAGACCTTCATTTTGGAATTACATAAATATTTATCTATGCAGAGTGTTTGAAATATCCTTTTCTAGATTTATGGGCTCCTATATTCTTTTATATGTTAAGTGTGGTAACCAGGATATGGAAACAATCTAACTGTCTACTGATGGATGAATAGATGAAGATGTAGTACACACACACACGCACACACACTGAAATACTACTCAGCCATAAAAATAAAATCAAACCTTGCCATTGTGACAACATTGATAGACCTCAAACGGGGCTATTACCCTAAGTAAAATAAGTCAGACAAAGAAAAACAAATACCGCAGGATTTTACTTACATGCAGGATCTAGAAAACAAGACAAATGGGCACCTGGGTGGCTCAGTTGGTTAGGCATCTGACTCTTGGTTTCAGCTCAGGTCATGATCTCAAGGTTTCGTGAATTTGAGCCCTGGGTCGGGCTCTGCGCTGGCACCTGCTTGAGATTCTGTCACTCTCTCTCTCTCTCTCTCTCTGCCCCACCCCACTTGCTCTGTCTCTGTCTCTCTCAAAACTAAATAAACTTAAAAAACTTAAAAACAGAACAAAACAGAACTCAGACTCCTAGAAACAGAACAGATTAGTGGTTGTCAGAAGGTAGGGGAGTTCAGGGAGAGTGTAACTGGTGAAGATTAAGAAGTACAAGCTTGCTGGGGCACCTGGGTGGCTTAGTGGGTAAAGCGACAGACATCGGCTGAGGTCATGATCTTATGGTTTGGGGGTTCAAGGCCCACATCAGGCTCTGTGCTGACAGCTCAGAGCCTGGAGCCTGCTTCAGATTCTGTGTCTCCTTCTCTCTCTGCCCTTCCCTGCTCACACTCTGTCTCTCTTAAAAATAAATAACCATTAAGAAAAAAATTTTTTAGGGGCGCCTGGGTGGCTCAGTCGGTTAAGCATCCAACTTCGGCTCAGGTCATGATCTCACGGTTCGTGGGCTCGAGCCCTGCATCAGGCTTTGTGCTGACAACTAGCTCACAGCCTGGAGCCTGTTTCAGATTCTGTCTCTCTCTCTCTCTCTGACCCTCCCCTGCTCATGCTGTCTCTATCTCTCTCTCAAAAATAAATAAAATATTTTTTTAAAAAAAGAAAGTTTTTTTTAAAAAGTACAAACTTCTTTCAGTTATAAAGAAATAAGTCATGAGGATGTAATGTATACCATGGGGAACATAGTCAATGATTTGTGTTAACTTTGTAAGGAGACAGATGGTAACTAGAATTATTGTGGCAACCATCTTGTATTCAAATTGTCAAATCACTGTTTTACACCTGAAACTGATAATACTATTATATGTCAATTAAATCTCAATAAAAATATTTTTTAAAAATATCATTTTCTACATTGCTCTATAAATGTCTCAGGAAACATAAAATTTACTTTAAGTTGTTTTTCTTAAATAATTTTAATTAAAATAAATTATTTTATTTCATTTTGAAACTAAAATCATATTGGTTGATACTATATTGTGATGAATGAATAGGCAGAAAAAGAAAGAAAAAAATTAAGGGAATGAAAATGAAAAAAATTAGTTTTCATTACTATAGAAAATGGAAATTTTAGACTAGCGCTGCCCAATGAAACTTCCTATTGAGATGGAAATGATTTATACTGGCATTTTCTAATATGGTAGCCACTAGCTACATGGGGATATTGAATGCATGAATGTGCCTAGTGGGACTGAAGAAACCCATTTAAATTGTATTTGATTTCAGTTACGTTTATATATCTGCTTGGGGCTAGTGACTAGGTTATTGGTGAATGAGGATGTTTTTATATTTAACTTTAACTTACACAATCAAAGTACTTAGCTTGATATACTATAAGAACACTGACAAATCTTTGGGAAATTTCCTCATCACATAGATTTAGGCTTTCAGGCTAATCCTATGTCTTCTGCTAAGATAACTGTCAATAGCAGTGTCCTGGTTCACAGTCCAAATAGACAAGGCCTCCCACAGGTGTAGTTAATGAAAATGCATTGATTGCACATTTTTTAAATTAAAAAACAAACTTGTCATCTTATAAATGGCTAAAGTTACATTAAAGATTATTAGTATTGACATTATATTTAAATAAAACATGCTATTTTGGAGCAAAATGTTAATAAACAAACATTTCAAGGGTATAATTTGAAAACTTGTTCACTATAAGTTTTCCTGTTTTCAATTATTACTGAACCTAAACATAATTCTCAACAGGAACTGAACCAAAGCTTGCATTCAGTGACAAAATCTAGCCGCCACTTACTGAACACTGAAAAATATGCGTGTTTTCCACATCTAGTAAAACATTTACGATAAAGACAAATCAGACATATACCCCAAAATGTACACATATTTTATATACATATATATAGAGAGAGAGATAGAACGAGAACACAAGCAGGGGGAGGGGCAGAGGAAGAAAGCGTATCTCAAGCAGGTTCCACACTTAGCATGGAGCCACATGTGGGACTTGATCCCACAACCATGAGATCACAACCTGAGCAGAAATCAAAGAGTTGGGTGGCCAACTGACTGAGCCACCCAGGCAACCCAGGCAAATATATTTTTAGTTTTTATTTTTCTTCCAGTTAGACTGAGATGGAACTGACGTATAACATTGTGTAAGGTTAAGGTGTACAACATGTTGATCTGAGATATTTATATATTACGATTTCTACCATGTCATCAGCTAATACCTCCATCCTGTCATATAGTTAGTATTTTTGTTTCCTGTGAGAACAATTAAGGTCTACTTTTAGCAACATTCAAGTACATAACACAATATTATTAGATGAAGTCACTGTGCTGTACACTAGATCCCCAGGTCTTGTTAACCCTATAAGTGCAAGTGTGTACCCTAGACCAATAGCTCCCCATTCCCCGCACATTTCAGCCCTTGGTAACCACTACTCAGCCCTCTGCTTCTTTGAATTTGTTTTGTCTTTTAGATTTCACAAATCTAAAACAAATATGACACAAGAGGTATCATATATTACTTGTCTTTGTCTGGTTGGTTTCACTTAGCATGATGCCCTCAAGATTTATCCAAATTATCTCAAATGGCAGGATTTCCATGTTTCTCATGGCTGAATAATAGTCCATTGTAAATACACCACGTCTTCTTTATCTAATCATCCATTGACAGATACTGAAGTTCTTTTCATATCATGGCTATTGTGAATAAAGCTGCAATGACCATAAGCGTACAGATATCGCCACTAGATCCTGATTTCAATTCCTTTGAATATGTATCTGAAAGGGAGATTTCTGGATCATACAGGTCTATTTTTAATTTTTTGAGGGACTTCCATACTGTTTTTCATAGTGGATGCACCAATGTATAATCCCACCAACAGTGAACAAATGTTCCCTATTCTTCACACCCTCGCTAACACTTGTTATCTCTAAAAACAAGTATATTTTTAGGTATTTTATTTTGTAGGGATGAAATTTTGCTTATAATAAGACGAAAATGCCATCCAGCATGCTTGTCTTAAGAAGCTGTCATTTCCAACAGAATTTTACAGCAATTATAAAAGACTATCTTCTAGTCTAAGTCTAGTACGGGAGAGAATATTTCCATTAATTGGTCAAATATTAAATAGTTAAGATATTTTTTAAGAATTGTAGATAACAGATTCAAAAGTTTAAGTTTCAGCTGATTGTTCCCCTTGTTTTCCTCCAATTTTTACTTTGTGATCTAATTATAGGTAGCATTTTTTAAGCATCTAAAATTGTATCCCAGGCACTATGTTATGTCCTAATTTTATAGATGTTATCTCACTTAATGCTTCTAACAGTGCTGTTGTAGAACTATTATTATCGGAATTGCACCCTGGAGTAAACTGCTCCTCACAGTGATTAGCTTACTAAGGCTCATACAGACAGCAATTCCAGAGCCAAGATTTGCATCAGGCCCCACCCCAGTCCAGAGCCCAGGGCTTACATCTTAACCTCGGCACCAACTGCCTCTTAAGAATTTCCAATATGTAATAGCATGTTCTGGGAGCAACAATAGGGACTCCACAAAGTAGCAATTAAAAAGGAGGGTCTGCTGACGTTTGGTTTAACACTGTGAGGGTATAACTTTTGATAATTTCAAGAATGAAGAAAGATTTGTATTGAGCCTGATAATTAAAATTTCAAATTCTGGTTTTCTTTTTCTTTTCTTTTGACTTCTTTTGTTTTCTTCCTCCCTCCCTCTCTCCATTCCTTCCTGCCTTTCTTCTTTCTTTCTTTTTTGAGAGTTCAATGTCATAATACATAAAAAGGCACTGAACAAATTATTGAGTTGTGGCTATTAACTTGGATTTATCTAATGTGTAAATAATAGGTCTCCAAAGATTGGGAAGACCACTCTACCAGTATTCTAATGAAATCATCTGTTCTGATATTCAGAAATTGAAGCTTATCATTTCCATTGCATTGTAAATTGTTTCCTAGTGATCGTATATTTTGACTCCAGTCAATAAAGTAATGAGCTTAGAGACTGGGGTGGGTGCGTCTCCTTAAGCATAATTGTCCATTCTTGCCACTTTGCCACAGACAAGTATTTGAAAAATAAAAATAACAACATCCTGGGGTGCCTGGCTGGCTCAGTTTTTACAACATGCGACTTCTGATTTCGGGGATGTGAGTTGAAGCCCCAAGTTGAACATAGAGATTACTTAAAAAAAAAGCAAAAAACAAAATTAACATCTTTGTGTGTCTATATTTTCTTATAGTTTGTTAAACTAGGAACAAAAAAGAAATCCTATCTATGAAATATAACAGAAAACAGTGTAATATGAACTATGTTTATAAAGGACATTTCTACAATGGCATCTCTTTTTCCGCACTAACTGGCATATTTAATTTATTTAAAGCCTCCTTTTTATGAAATGCCAAGTGCACCAAATAGGGCATTCATTAATAGAAACTATGGCCTTCACCACATGTTTATTTACACACGTCTAGGCTATCGAAAACACGCAGATGTTTTCACCCAGGTGTACACCCAGTGAACACCCTGTACTGTTGTACACCTGGTAGTTTGACCAAGCAAGTAGAGAATATATTCCTTACCTGCAACAAGCTTACAATCTAATTATAAACAAATATCTAAGAAGCAGCCAAAGAAAAATTCCAGGTCGAGGTATTAACAACTGAAACTTTCATAGTCACAATTTGTGCGGCTCCATCAAAATCGAGCAGTGCTGCCGCTATTGTTTTAATAATAGAATAGTCAACAAAGACTCAAGTGTACTGGCATATTGAATACAAGGAAGAAATGTAAACTTCCTGGGAGCCTGTGAGTCATTTTATGTATGTAGGTAGGTATGTAGGTATGTGTAATTGACATGCTGAGTCACTTTTAATTGTGGGAGATTAGGTTTTAGAGGCTTTGACCTTTCAGTGTTGAAATACAGCCATGGAGCTTTTCTTTCTTTCCCCTTCCCTTTCTTTCTGCTTTCTATGTGGAAAGTAAAACCATAGAACCAATCAGAAAGAAGAGGGGCCGTTTCCCCCCCTCCTTTTATAGTTTATCCTCTGAGAGATGAAAGAGGAAAAAACTGAGTTTGAAGTCATAGCCTGCAGCAGGAAATAAAGCTTGGAGGCCTTTGCTCTCAAAGAAATCTCAAAGATCAATACTGTTAAAGTTTTGATACCTCAGAACTGTAGCGAAGGAGTGGTGAATCAGGAGAACTCAAGCAAAAGTTTAATGACAATGGCAACAGTTTTTATTTAGGTTTTTAGTTAATTTAAAGGCTGTTTCTACAAGATGATACGCTTGACTGTTGAATAGGTAGGCTGCTTTGATTTAGTGAAGGTTTGCTTTTGTAAACTGGAAAATTCCTGCTTCTCTTGGCCTGAGACCGAGCATTACTATAACATAAATAGACTGTGCCCTTCTCCTGGGGCTGAGTCCAATGTACCTTTGCCAGCTGATGGGTAGCCTCCTTATTGTACCAAGTTTCCCCAAGTTATAATTTCTTCCTAACCAAAATGTCTTGAAACTTAGTACAGAATGGCTCCAGAAAGCTAAACTTCAGGCCCCTGTATTAGTTTCTGCAGGCTGCCATAACCAAATACTGAACTGAGTGGCTAAAACAGAAACATTCGCTTTCTCATGATTCTAGAGGCTCAAAGTCCAAGATCAGGGTGCTAGTGAATTTGGTTTCTGGTGCAACCTCTCTTTCTGGCTTCCAGACAGTTGCCGCCTCACTGTGTCCTCACGCGGCCGGTTTCTCTTGTGCACGGATTGCTGGTGTCTTCCCCTCTTCCTAAAACAAGGTACTCATCCTATTGGATTGAGGCCCCACCCTTAGGACATCATTTAACCTTAATTATCTCCTTTTTTAAAAAAATTTTTTTTAATTTTATTTATTTCTAGGAGAGAAAGAGAGAGACAGCGTGAGCAGGGGAGGGTCAGAGAGAGAGGGAGTCACAGATTCTGAAACAGGCTCCAGGCTCTGAGCCGGCAGTCAGCACAAAGCCTGACACGGGGCTCGAGCCCACGAACCGCGAGATCATGACCTAAGCGAAAAGTCGGACGCTTAACCGACTAAGCCACCCAGGCGCCCCACCTTAATTATCTCCTTAAGATCTTATTTCCAAATACTGTCATCATGGGGTTTAGGGCTTTACCATATGAATTTTGGGAGAACAAGTTCAGTCTGTAACATCCTTCATCTACCTGATGACCCTGTGCTGCCGAGTCTATTTTGAGGGGGCTGCATCCAAGTTTGTCTGGGAAGCTTGTGAAGCCGCCTTCTCCCAGGGCCCTCTCTCCCCTTGTTCTTACCTCATGAACATGTCTGCCTCCTCTCTCTCGGTCTAGAGAACCTAAAATTTGACACACACAAGAGCCTTTCCCTTTTCTCTCTCTCTCTCTCTCTCTCTCCCCTCTTCACAATCCCCAGGGAAACGCTTTTCTCTACATCATTTCTTCTGACTTTCTGTCCTCCTCCTCCTCCTCATCTTTATGACTCTCGCTAAAATGTAATGATAGATAGCAGTTCTTTCTGTGCACTATAAACATGTCTGTGAACTAAGTCCTTCAAAACTGGCGGTTGATATGCTAGTGAGAAGGACCAAATTATTCTTTTAGAAATGTTTATTTATTTGTTTTGAGAAAGAGAGAGAGAGAAAGCAAGCACATGCTCACATGAGTGGGGGAGGGGCAGAGAGCGAGGAGAGAGAGAATCCCAAGCAGGCTCCTCACTGTCATGCAGAGCCAGACATGGGGCTCCATCTCACAAACCGTGAGATTGTGACCTGAGCCAAAATCTAGACTCAGATGCTGAACCTAATGAGACACCAGGTGCAGCAAGAACAAAATTAATTTTTAAAATTTTCTCTCAAGTCTGTCAGTGTGGTTATTGTCTTGCCGTATAAGCCTATTTTTGAATAAATTTATTTTTAGTATTTTTATTTTATTATTATTTATTACCTGAGACAATTTTCTCAGGTAATATATGCTATGTTTGTTTGATTCATTTTATATGTGTGACTAAAAAAAAAAAGAGAAACAGGGCCCCTGGGTGGCTCAGTCAGTTTAGCCTCTGACTTGTGATTTCGGCTCAGGTCATGATCTCATGGCTCATGAGATCCAGCTCTGCCATGGGCTCCATGCTGACCATGCGAAGCCTGCTTGGGATTCTCTCACACTCCCCTCTCTCTCTGCCCCTTCCCTGCTTGTGTTCCCTTTCTCTCTCAAAATAAATAAGTAAACTTAAAAATGAAGCTCTTTTTAAAAAGAGAAACAATCACAGGAAGAAAGAAAACGTTTTATATGTGGACGAGGCAAAGTAGAATTTAGAATTCAAATCATTCTATTTTACTGTAACAAGAAATGTTTTTCATTTAGGTTCTTGACCTCCTTATTACTAGGTGAGTGGGGGTACTTATCAGCATGCAGGGAGTAGTTAAACCAAAAAAGAGCAAGTTGAATGAGCTACAGAAACACTCTTATGCAGAAGGGCTGATTTTCTTTTTATATAATCATCTTTGATTGCCAGTAAGGCTTAGAGATGATTAAAAGGAAAGACGTAAGTGTTGTTAGTACACTTATGTACCTTGTTAGCAAATTGTTGAAACTCACTAAAAGGCACTGGAAGTAGTTCTCAGACGAATCTAGAAGATGAAATCATTCCTTTCCTCCTAAGTCCTTCCTAGGTGTCCAGAAGCCACTAATATTTCTGAAACTTTTATTCAGTCATCAGTTTTTACAGTTTTTGACTTGTCTCTGCTCTAAGACTTCCTAGTTATTGGAATTCCTCCCCCAGGTGACCCTAAGAGATTCCTTAAAATAAGTTTCCTGATCATTTCTGGTTCTCATTAATGAACAAGAAGCATACGCAGAAGATTTACATTTTTGTTTGTTTATTCCATAAATATTTATTGTGTACCCATGTTCCAGGGATTCCTTTCAGTTCTGGAAACACACAATGGTAAAACAGAAGCTATACTCTTAAGGAGCCCACTATCTAATGGGGACGATGAAGAAGAGAATGAATGATTTCTATTCAGTGAGATGGATGTCATAGCAGAAATAGCTATGGGGCACAGTGGGATAAGAAAGGAGAGAGAAGAGAGAGGTGCCACAGAGCAGGTACACGGTGCTTTGTCTTGAAGGATGAATAGGGGCTTTCCAGGCTGGCAAAGAGAGGGAAGAGCACGCAAAACATGTGCTAAGACAGAGACCAGTGAAAAAGCTTGACTATGAAATTACATCTTTATTTTAGTTATATTCCGCTTGACACTAAGGCAAAATCACATTATTTATATCTTTATATCTTAAAAAATTTGTTATGTGTATTTATTTTTGAGAAAGACAGGGACAGAGAGGCAGAGACAGTGAGACAGAGCCTGAGCAGGCAAGGGGAAAAGAGAGAGGGAGACACAGAATCTGAAGCAGGCTCCTCCAGGCTCTGAGCTGTTAGCACAGAGCCGACGTGGGGCTCAAACTCACGAACTGTGAGATAATGCTTGAGCTGAAGTCGCGGTCAGACTCGTAGCCAGCTGAGCCACCCAGGTGTCCCTATCTTTATATCTTTGATAAATGTTTGCCTTTTAATCTTTTAAAAACTGGAACCAGTAGAATATTTATGTTTTCATACAATGGATGTCTTATTCTTTGGGGGTGAATTTCATTCTTAAATTCACAAGTCCATCCAAATGTTTTACAATATGTTTTCCTTCTGCTTCTGTAAAAAGAATGACAAACTGCAATTAAGTTGCAGTGATGCCTTAGGATGCTGAGGCTCATGGAGGTATGCCTTTATTATGGCACGCACTTTAATCTGCCCGGGAAGAGACAGTTTGTGGGAAATGTATTCTAGTCTGATGCAGTGAGGCTGTTCTTTTAGGTCTCAGTGTGAGTTCTGCTCTGTTCTCCCCACTTGCCTTCTACACTCATCTAAGGCAGAGGAACTGCTGCTTGGATCTGTAAGTCCCAGACACGCCATTTTTTAAATTTTTTTTCTAATTTTTAAATTTTTAATGTATTTTATTTAAATCCAAGTTAGTTAACGTACAGCGTAGTAATGATTTCAAGAATAGAATTTAGCAATTCATCACCTACATATAAGACCCAGTGCTCATTCCAGCAAGTGCCCTCCTTAATGTCCATTGCTCATTTAGCCCATCGACCCACCCAATATCCCTCCCACAACCCTCAGTTTGTTCTCTGTATTTTAGAGTCTCTTATGGTTCATCTCCCTCTCTGTTTTTATCTTATTTTTGCTTCCCTTCCCCAATGTTTATCTGTTTTATTTCTTAAGTTACACACGAGGGTGAAATCATATGATACTGGTCTTTCTCTGCCTTATTTCGCTTAGCATAATACACTCTAGTTCCATCCATGCTGTTGCAAATCGCAAGATTTCATTCTTTTTGATCACCAAGTAATATTCCATTATATATACATGTGTACACACACACACACACATATCTATATGTAATATCACATTTATCCATTCATCAGTCAATGGGCATTTGGGCTCTTTCCATATTTTGGCTATTGTCAATAGCGCTGCTATAAACATTAGGGTCCATGTTCCCCTTCGAATCTGCATTTTTGTATCGTTTGGATAAATACCTAGTGGTGCAATTGCTGGGTCATAGGGTAGTTCTGTTTTTAATTTTTTGAGGAACCTCCACACTGTTTTCCAGAGTGGCTACACCCATTTGCATTCCCACCAGCAGTGGAGACATGGCATTTCTTTCACCAGGGGTGAGATGGCTTGAAGTTAAAAATACATGGTAGTCCAGCAGTATTTGCCTCTCTCTTTTCTAAATTTTACGTGCCTGGATTAAAGAATTCACTGACAAATTCAGCTGCTCTCTTCCCAGGTTTTTTTCTTCTTTTTTTTTTTCCTATGCTTTTGTTTTTTCTTTTCACCCAATAGCCTTGGGTGATAGCTGGGTCCTCCTAAGATACTGAGGCAGTGTGGGAAAAGGTCATGCTTGGCCAAAGACCCAAAACCTCTGCCAGGAACCTGCCTTTGTGGTCCTTGGTCAGTGACTCCATGGGTACCAAAATGGTTCTTTATTTTCCATTGAGCTGTACTTCCTTTTATAGAGCAACTTGGGAAAAGAAGGGAAGAGGAGGAATGATTGAGAGGTTTGGGGCATTTTTCTATTTTATGATATAATACCACCAAATGCTATCAGAAATATGCTCTTCATTCCTAATTTTTTGGGGGGGCACATTCTCAGCAGGCTGGAAGGTCAACGAATATACCAAGCATTTGGCAACCCAAACTGCATATAGGGAGGTCGGAGCAATTCTGTGTCTGCATGTACTGGGTCATGGTCATTGAGGTGAGCAAGAGAAGAAATTCATCTGGAGGTGAGGAAAAATATATCTGGTATTTGCTGAGGTTTTGGGCAATAAGAACTCACACACTGTTGTGAGTATGTTAACTTCATGTAATTCATTAAGTGAATCATTAACTGTTAAAATTTGGATACACAAGCCCTTTATCCCAGAAATTCTAGTCTGAAGTTTAGTCGTCAAATGTACTTGCATAAGCAATTAAATATGTATGAAGATCTTCCTTGTAGCCCTGTTTGTAAAACTGGAAATCACCTAGATGTCCATAATAACCAAAGAACTGGTTAAAAAGGGCACAATAATTTATGGTACATTGCCCAATAGGACATCAAACGTACTCTGAAAAGAATGATATTTATGTGGTCATATTTATTATGCAGATCTAATTTTTAAATAAAATGAGGTACAAAATTGCCGGAGTCCCGCTCCAGAAGGTCTGGGGGTCCCTGAAGGATGGATGGTGTTGGCGAGAAAGGGATGAGAGAGTCACCAGCCAGGCACCTCCACACTGTCTGAGACTCAACTTTATTTTATGATTAAGTGTCTGGGGGACGGCACAGAAGTGGCATTCAAATATAAACAGGATAGTATAGTCAAGGCAAAAGTTAGTTCTTTGTGAGCAGGGGTCAATAGCCTGTTTATTGCTTAATGGGAAGTGTTAAGAAGAACAGGTTTTTCAGGAAACTTAGTGTTTGCTCCCATAACCACAAAAAAACCATCTAAATATTAGCCACAGGGCTTATAGTTCCTATAATGTCATCCATGCCCAGGAATAGTACATCAGTTGTACCAAAGTTATTATTTTATTAATGTAAACTCAAAAGCAATAACTGACCTTTTTGTGTCATCGATTACTGAGTCCTGATCACTATTTCCTGAATACAAAGCATCAGCGTTTTTCCAAGCTACAATCGCCTTCACAAGGTGCAATCATCATGGCAGGGCCAGAATAAGTCACTCCCAAGAAATCAACAAGGTGCCTTGGGGGTTGGTGCTCAAGCAGAGACAATTGAGTGAGCGTGGATATCGGTCCTCATCTGACGGCAAGAGCCTTGCAAACTTGCCTTAATCTCACAAGGAGTTTCCTCAACTAGTGAGTTCAGAAATGGCTCCCGACACAAAACACTATTCTATGGTAATCTTATTTGTGTAAAAACCAAAGTGTATGTATGCTTGCCTATTCACAAAAGACCTTTTCCAAACACACAATGATGCTAATAATAGTTATACTTGAGGAATGGAAAAAGTCATTTGTGTGTACTGTTTAGAAGTTATGTGTATGCATCACTTTTATGATAAAAAACAGTTTTAAGAGGTAAGCAAGTTCTGATGCAAATAATAATAAAAGCATAAGGTATAGCATTATACAGATTTGGTTAACTACTTTTTCTGGAAGGAGTTTCTTTACTTGTCTTCAATGGCATCTCTTCTACAAGACGTATTTTTCTCCTAAGTCTCCAGTCATTCTTGATCCTTCTCTGATATTGCCTTCTCTTCCACCTTCTCCTAAAGATTTGTATTGGACCTATTCTCTCACTGTGCACATTTTCTCCAGATGAACTTATCTGCCCCACTCCCTCTGGTTTCCCTTACTGTCTCTATGCTGATGCCTCTCAAATCTATTTCTCAGCACGAACTCCTTTCTGAGCCCCAGATCAATAAATCTATTTGCCTCCTCAAATGTGTAGCTCACATTCAACATGCACGAAACAAAACCATCCTCTTACCTTCAAACAGTCCTATCCTTCTTCAATATTTCTCTTCTCAGTAAATGTCACCAGTCAAAAGCCACCAGGAGACACTGTAGTCAAACAAAATTGTGCTTATTTACTACAGCAAGGGAAGATTGCTCACTTGGGGAACATGGGGCATCTCAGGAAGAGTGTGTTAGAAGGGGATTGAAATAGAAGATGTGTTTGTGATAAGTGATTTTAGAGAAGGTTCGTGGGAGACAGGACTGGCTCTGGATTGGGTGAACTTGATTAGGGGCAATTCTATAATTGGAAATCTTAACTCTTTTTATCTATTAAACAGGAAGAATGGAGCAGGGTGAATTATGTGGTTGGTAGAGAAGCAGCTGTTGCTCGTGTTTGCTGAAAGAGTAATGTTTGTTCATTTTTGTGGTTTGCATTGTCAAGTGACAAAAGTAAAGCAATTTAGTAATGAGTTCAATGTCCTTATTCACAGGAAAATAATCCATGGGTTGGAGAGTACAGTACGTCATGAGCAGGGGACCAAACTTGCTGATGGATTTTGTACAAGAGCAACTTTTATAGAGCATTAGAAGAGGCAACGCAGAAACAGTGTAATTGGCTAGGTCAAGGAGTTCCTCATAAGGCTAACCAGCCCTATTTTCTTTCTCTTTCTTTCTTTCTTTTTTTTTTTACAAATAGTTTATTGTCAAGTTGGTTTCCATATAACACCCAGTGCTCATCCTCACAAGTGCCCTCGTCCATGCCCATTTTTCCCCTCCCCCTCCCACACCCATGAGTCCTGTTTGTTCTCAGCATTCAAGAGTCTCTCATGGTTTGCCTCTCTCCCTTTCCCCCACCATTTCCCCCCTTCGTCTTCCCCATGGTCCTCCATTAAGTTCCTCCTAATCCTCCTATATGTGCAAACATATGATATTTGTTCTTCTCTGCCTGACTTATTTCGCTAAACATAACACCTTCAATGTCCATCCATGTTGCTACACATGGCCAGATTTCATTGTTTCTCATTGCCATGTAGTATTCCATGGTATAGATAAACCACACCTTCTTGATCCATTCGTCCATTGATGGACACTTAGGCTCTTTCCATGTTTTGTAACCAGCCCTATTTTTTAAGGTAAGGTACGGGAGCCAAAGTTGAGTTGGAGGATACAATTGGATATGTTAGCATTCCTTAACAGGTGTTTTGCATAAGAGCAGGCTGACATCGCTTTAGATTTGTGACATGGACTGGTCCACTGGGATGGCTCCATTTCATAGCTTCCTGATACTTGAATTAACTTTATCATCATGATGTTCTTATTTTATCTGTGCTCAGTCATGAATACACAGGGACTTGTTATTGTCTTGCACCATCATGATCACAGAATGAGCTTGTTTGATGTTGTGCAGTCCTTTATGTTCAGCAGAACACCATGGCCTGCTACTAGGCAACAGTTCAGAGGCAAAAGGAACAAGCCTTTTAAAAGAATGTTAAAGAGGGAGCGCCTGGGTGGCTCAGTCGGTTAGGCGTCTGACTTCGGCGGGGGTCACGTTCTCATGGCTTGTGAGTTTGAGCCCGATGTCGAGCTCTGTGCTGACTGATCGGAGCCTGGAGCCTGCTTTGGATTCTGTGTCTTCCTGTCTCTGCCTCTACCCTGCTTGTGCTCTGTCTGTCTCTCTCTGTCTCTCAAAAATAAAATAACGTTGAAAAAAATTGTAAAAGAATGTTAAAGAGAAAGGAAAAGAGTTTTATTTGAACCCAAGTTAGGACAGCTGCCCGGGAAACACAATCTTCATAAGGAAGAGGGTGCTCCAGGTAAGGAACATTTTGTGCAGTGTTATATATGATTTTTACATAAAGAGTCATAAATCATCATGACAAAGGACATTCCAGAAAGTTACTGGCTTTATCTTATGTCTTAAGTTTTTAGACTGTGTGAGGCTGTATGACTTTAATCTTATGGGAACCAGGGAGGTTTTGGTTTTTTTTTCCCCCTTTATGTTTGGGATGCTCTTTTTTGGTTACTTTATTTTATTTTATTTTTAACAAAACAGACATACAATATGTGCTCAGGGCAGAAATAGAGCTCATGCTTTCAGGTTTTGTAGAGTCATTTTGACCCTGGTAAATGCTAAAATATAGCTTCCCTGGGAGCCCATGAGCAGAGACCACAAACATTAACTGTTGAAAAATCTCCTTTATAAAGGACACATGAGTGGCTCCATTGGTTCAGCATCTGGCTCTTGGTTTCAGCTCAGATCATGATTGCATGGTCATCAGATCGAGTCCCACCACATACTTCTCGATGGGTATGAAGCCTGCTTGAGATTTTCTCCCTCTCTCTCTCTGACCCTCCCCTATTCTCGAACATGTGCTCTCTCTCTCCCTCTCAAAATGAATGATTGAATGAAAATCTCCTTTATCAACAGTAACAGGGATACTAATTTTTTCCCTCATAACCATAGATCTTTATGCAGCACATTCCACCCATTTGTAATCTCTCCTGATTGTCTTAAATAATCTTGGAGCCTCTGAGTGGCTCGGTTGAGTGTCAGACTCTTGATTTCATCTCAGGTAATGATCCCAGGGTCATGGAATCAAGCCCTGCATCATTGTCTCTCTATCTCTCTCTCTCCTTCTCTCTCACTCCCTCTCTTTCTGTATATTATACACACACACACACACACACACACATACACACACACACACACACAACACACACACACATATATATATATAACTATAAAATTCATCAGCATTTCTTTTTCCCAATTCCACTGCAACCATCCCTCACATTTTCTTCTGTGTTAGAATTCTAGCTGGTTTTTGCTACAATTTTGCTTCTTCCGTGCCAATTTTGTTGATTTCTTTCAGAATGTTATTCCCTTTTAAACATATTATTCCTTTAAAGCAGTACTTCTCAATCATGGCTGCCAGTAGATTGCCTCCAGAGGCTTAAGTTAATACCGACACCATTCCCTTTCCTAAGAGGAAAGAATTGCACTCAGGTTGAACCACGTGCATATTCTGTAGCAACACCTTCTAAGTAAGCAGAGTTCTTATCACTTAACTAAATTTTTCAGGGAATCGTGAAGAGTTGGAAGGGGGCAAATGGAATAGCAGAGAGAGAGGTCTAGGAGGAAAAGAAAGATGAGAAGCAGAGCAAGACTGGGAAAACTTGCAAGCAGCTTATGGGGAATGTGACATCATGATTTATAATGAGAAAGAAATATCGGGTCTTCAACCGCAGGCACTGAGCTCCCAACCCCTTGGAATTTCCTGGTTGATAAGAGCAGTGCGAGCATCTTTTGTCATGATATTTGGTCTCTTGTCCTCAGTTCCTGAGATCATTCCAGAACCATAAAGGTGAGATGGGTATCTTGTTATTCATAACAAGCCCCTTTCTGCCCAAACTGGGTTTATGTTAATAGGTGACTTTTGAAAATTCCTTAAGGATGCAGCTGGTTAGCAAGGGACCAACTATGAATAGAGGGTTGGAAATGGCAGATCCAAGCCTTGGGCCGGCTTTGTCCTACTAGCAGTGTGCTGACTCTTACCCTATACGTTTTCTGGTGTCCATCAGTCCCTTTTCTCCCGTGTAGTTACTTTCTTTTTCCTCAGCTTACCTATTCTTCACTCCAGCCCGAGTCCTACTAATCTTGTGTACTGAAATACCTCCCTTGTCTACTTCTTCTGGCCAATTCCCACTACCGCTGTTTTCATAAACCTTGTCTACAATAGCTTCTTTGACCTCAAATCCCGTGAACCTGACTCATCCTTCAAGACTCCATCACAGGGCCACCTTCTCCAGGAAGTCTTTCCTTCCTCTGCTCGTCTTGACCTCTCCTTCTTCTGTGCTCAGGACCACTGTACCTCACTTGCATATCTGTCATTATTGAATTTATTGGGCACTGAATATTTTCTTTTCTAGTTCTTGAGCCTTATTTATTCATTTTTGTATCTTCCATGCAGTATCTTGATGTGGAGATGTTGGGGGTTGGGGCCAATGGTCAAGAAAAAAATTCCTGAGATGTCTTAGGGGCAAAAAGGTGGTTTTATTAAAGCATGGGGACAGGACCAGTGGACAGAAAGAGCTTTCCAGGGATTGTGAAGAGTGACTGATTATATTTTTGGGAATTAGGGGAGATAAAGTTAAGAGGAAGTTTCCAGTGGGATTTTCATATGCAAAAGAAGACTCAAAGGATCCTAGAGTCTTAGCTATTGTCAACCTAAGGTTCTTTTCCCCTCTAGCAAAGCATTAGCATTAAGACCTTGGGAGTTCCTGGAGGAATGTCCTTCTCTGCCTGACTCAAGGATCTGTCAGTGGGCTGCAGGTTATAAGGAAATTTAATTTTATCTACATTCCTTTCTGCCTTTGTTCCCCGCGTCAGGTCTGACTCACAACAGAAGTACTGAGTGTTTTTCTTTTTTTTAAACAACAGAAGTATATAAGGGCATTTTTCCATCTCTTCGTCTGTGTTACCATTTACTCACAATAGAAGTACTGAGTGTTTTTTTTTAAACAACAGAAGTATATAAGGGCATTTTTCCATCTCTTTGTCTGTGTTACCATTTCTATTATGATGAAAGAATGGAGGGTGAGAGAATTGTGACAGAAACTAGTGCCAAGTAAATTCATTGTCTCAAAAAACTGCTTTAAATTTCATTTGGAGGATGGTGGCCATGGTCTCTCATTCTCGGTTGAGTTCTGCTTCTAACAGGAAGGGCAGAATATGTGCTTTGCAAATGGAATATGGCGTTATCACCTATTAGCAATCGTGCTGAAAGTGAGGAGAAAAATAGGTGGAAAATAATCTTGATTTGGTTAAAAATGGGGAAAATACACTCTAAATGATGAAAAAATACGCATAGTCACTTGGTTGCTTACTTAACAGGTACTATTAAGCCCTTATTATGTGCTCCAAAACTGCCACGAGAGTTTTGCACAGATGAGCATTGGGCAAAATTCTTTCTTTTTGTAATATACCTGCTTCTCAGAACTCAAAATATCAGTCTATTTTCTTGCCGTGTAATTTGTGGGAGCCATCAAAGACAACTGGATATGTTTAAAGAATGCTTGAAAGATCAAAAAGCTTCCTAAATGGATCCTATTAAAACTCTCCTGCTTGCAATGTCTTCTTTGTGGTATAAAGGGTTTAAAAAACAGGAACAAAGTTTTATTAAGATGTCTTGATAAACGGAAATGGACAGGGAAAAAGGTGTCAGGTACAAATTCTACTTAGGGGCGTGTGCCTCTCTTATTGGGAAATTAGCTACATAGAAGTTCTCCCTCCTCCTTCTTCTCAGATTATGCAGGAAGGATAGTTAAAATAACCCATACCCTGCCTTTTTGGAACCACAACTGTGGAATATTGCAATGTTTTAGAAAAGATTGGGATAAAAACAAAATACATTTCTATGTATATGTTTTGGCTATTTGCCATAAGAAACTCATTAATCTCCTTCTCTCTACCTTTTGGACAGGTTTATAAAATCAGGGAACCCAAGTTAAGCAGGCTTTAGGATTCTATACCATCTCCCTAGTAAGAAACTGCTGCAGTCACAGGTGAGGTTCCCTGGGAGGCTAGCTGTGACACAGTGACTGGCTTGTGCCAAGATAGGAGATGCCTTAGATCAGAACAGATGGTAATGGAGAAAATAAAGGAAAAACTCCTTGAGGTCATATAGGTCGTTATGGCGAACTGCGCAGGCCGGGTGCTCCCCACACCCACTTCCTTTCCCTACCTCCGCGTAGCCATCACCCCAAGTCACCCTACCCCTATACATCCAATTAGCTTTAAACACCTCTGCCGTCATGGATGGGCTCCTTTTAACTTTATTAAGCAAACTACCACTTTTGTCCGGGGCTCAGTCTTTGGGGAACGATCCCACTTGGCCGCGGGCGTAATAAAGCTGTGTTCTCCCGGTTCTCCGCGTGCCGCTTGAGTTTTCTCCGGTCTCGGTCTATTTATCCGCGACAATGGGAAGAGAAGAACGCAGGTTTGGGCGGAGGGCAGCATTAGTCAATTCTACAAGGAGCGGAGGGTAAGACAACTTTTCAAAGTGATCCTGAATTTGGGTAGGACACCTGGGTCTTTCTAGCTCTTTTTAAAGACCATAGACCAAACCGCGGGCTGCCCCGGGAAGGGAGTATAACCTTGGGTACGGACAGTCGCTTAGGTGATGGGACCTGACAGCTCAACCTTCCTAGAAACCGGGAAAAAAGTGCTTTTGTTTTGAAAGTTGGGACAAATGGGCGGTGCTGTCCACGGGCTGAAGGAGATGACTGAGGGTCCCGAGGGACCTTGGGTTTGTGTAACTAGCACCACAGGCATTGAGACTGGGAGAGGAGGGACAAAAATATTAGCGTCACCAGGCAATTTAATAAAGAAACTGGTGAGCTATTGTGTTTGTGCTTGTGGATATGCACAGTTGTCATGTGACACCTCTCAGTCTGTCCCAAGGTAGCTGCATTCATTCATTCATTCATTCATTCCTCGAGCTATTCTGTGATGATCTCTGAGAACAAATTTTGGGGAATTCTTGCTGAGAGAGCTTTAAAGTTTGAGATTTTGAAAAGGATTTCTTTTTTCTTTTCTTTTTTCGAAATGGTTTTCATAGATACTTATCTCTTACATAATTTAAGATTATATGTAGTTAATTTCGCACTAAAAAGTTGATGGAAAAACATGTGTGTATTGAATAAACTGATACAAGTTCAGATTTGGGATTTTAAATTTCCGGAGTCCTTCAGCATTAAGTGGAAAGCCGATTTCTGAGAATTAGTGAAAATAAAGTAAGAGGAGATTCTGTCCTCTGTACATAAGTGCTCTGTTTCTTTTTCCTTATTTTATTCTCCTGAAAGGGAGATTGAAGACTGCGGAATCTTTCAACTGTGAACTGTGAAGCTGGGCATCAGAAGACCAACCCCCACCCACCACACCCTTGGGTAAGAACTGACAAAGGCAAAATCCGGATCTTAACCTCAGACTTTCCTGATGTTGTGAAAGCACACACACACACACACACACACACACACACACAGGCACGCACATCCACTCACACACTCACTCACCTACTCATGTGTGCACCAGGCTTTTGAGTTGCAAATTAACACCAATGAAATCCATGAAGATTAGGGCTGGGATGAGTGGATATCTGTTAACAAGTAATGAGAGCAGCAATTTTACCTGAGTGCTTTTCTTGATGTATTTTTCAAGAATGAGCTGCTTTATTATGTAACTGATCACCTAATCATAGAACTACTATCTCATTGTATTCACAGATTCCACCCACACTTAAAAGGGAGGGAACCACACAAGGGAAAAGGTCACTGGGGGTCATCTTGCTTATTACAATGTATAAAATTTCTAGTGTCAGTTACTGATAGTTCCCCAAGTTCTTGTTTTTAAATTCCAATTCTTTTAATTCCATTTTTTCTTTAAGTGAATACTGGTAAGTGAATATTTTCTTTATCTTTGAATTTTCTCCAGTATTGTGAAAACAATACAGACTTAGAAGGAAAACTTGGATTCTTTTTTTTTTTTTTTTAAGTTCCAGAAATGTAGTTAGTAGGAGGTCCGGGAGGACCTAACACTACTCTTACACCGAAGGTCTGTATTTTTCCGTTGCTTCTTGTGTACGTGGTAAGAGAGTGGTCACATTTCTTCCTCTTTTTTTTCTTTTCTTTTGTGGGATAATTAGATGGCTCAACAATATTTACCTAATGGTCTACTTTTTCCTCACTGGCCTCCAATTCCTGCTGTCACACACGAAATTTCCAGATGCAAGGGTGTGTCTGTAGGCTCTCTGTTCTCTTTCCCCAACACCACCCTTTCTTAATTACATTGGCTTTATAAGAGGTATTGATTTCTGGAGAGGTAGCCACCTCCTGCTCCACTTGTTTTTCTTCTTGTTTTAGCTACATTTGGCCATTTGCAATTTAATGTAAGTTTTATAATCAGTTTGTGAAGCTCCACAGAAACCTTTGCAATTGCATTGGTTCTCCGTGTTAATCTGGGAGAATCGAAACATGAGAATATTAAATTTTACTAGCTTTGAACACAATATGTTTTTTTACATTTGATTTTCTTTCGTGTTATTTAATACTTACAAAAATTATTTTCTCCATAATGGTCTCACGTAACATTTAAAAAAATTTGTTCTGAGTGTCGTGTTTATTTTTTATTATATAAATGTTATGCTTATTAAAAATATGTTTTCTAATTATTTATGGTTTTGGTAAAAAAAAATCAACTTTTAAAAACAATGTTTATTTATTTATTTTGAGAGAAAGAGAAAGTGCACTAGTGGGGGAGGGCAGAGAGAAAAGGAGAGAGAGAATCCCAAGTAGGCTCCATGCTGTCAGCACAGAGCCTGACACAGGGCTCAATCTGACAAACCATGAGATCATGACCTTAATCGAAATTGAGAGTTGGACACTGAGCCACTTAGGTGCCCCAAGATCAAATTTTATATATTGACTTTGTGTTCAGCAACTTTTTCTAATTCTTACTAATTTTTATAATTTAGTGGTGGATTCTTTTGGATTTTTATGTATACAATAATAAAATTTTCGAATAGTGACAATTTTCTTACTGTCTTATCCTTATATTCTATCTATCTATCTATCTATCATCTATCTATCTATCTATCTATCTATCTATCTATCTATCTATCTATCTATCATCTGCCAATCATCATTGTCCTGTTTAGGATCTTCACTGCCACCACCTGGTGATGATAGGTAATCAGTTTGCTACGGCTACCATAACAAAATACCACAGAGTAGGTGGCTTAAACAGTAGAAATTTATTTTCTCACAATTCTGGAAGCTAGAAGTCCAAGAACAAGGTGTTGGGAGGGTTGATTTCTTCTAAGCCTTCTCTTCTTGGCTTGTAGATGTCTATCTTTCTAGTATGTCCACATGGTTTCCCCTGTGTGTGTGTCTGTGTCCTAATCTTTCCTTATAAGGACACTAGACATGGTAGTGACTATGTGAGAAATCAGTGTGGGAGCCCGACAGTGACCACAAGAAAGCGTGGTTAGGGACGTGGGGATGTGCCTGCACACGGGGCTCCTTGCCTGGGCAAAGCATGCCTGCAAACAGGGTGCTCTGCCAGGAGGCCTGCACACAATATCCAAGTTTAATGGTCCGCTCGCAAACGAGGGATCATGCCCTCCTTAGAAGTAAGGAGGAGGCTGGAATTGTGAGCAGGCCTCTTAGTAAACATGTTGTGGTCGCTTCCTCCCTTTGCTCTCCCCTGTCCTTGAAATGTGTTTGGCTACTTGCCCTTAATTGGTAAAGGAATGCATCTTGTAGATTTCAGTGTGTATCCAGTTACCGGGTATAAAATAAACCGCAAGAGGGGCTTGCGTAGAATTGTTCCTCCGGCCGGAGTTGTGTCTGTGTCTGTCCTTTGTGTGTGTCCTGTCTTCGTGTCATTTCGTTCGCAACAAATCAGAAACTTATTGAAGGGCTGCTGCACTCTGGGAAAACATGCTTTCCAAAGCTGATGGGAAGATTTCAGACATCCTCTTACCAGAGACCTTGCAGCCAACTTAGTGCCACACGATCAGGAGCAGACCAGCTACCTCCCAGCTTCACCCAGGGGAGAGATGGAGTTGATTTGCATGCCTAGTGCCCCCATTTTTCAGAGGACTGACTTATGTCTTGCCAAACATAGACCTCTGGTGGGTCCGGCATAGTCCAGCTGCCTGGGCAAGAGTGGACGTGGTGCTTTGGGCTGGTAGGTGCCCTTGATCCTCCCCCAACTCGATACAGAGTCAGTAGATGAAACATCCCCAAGATTCAGCTTCCCTCTGGAGAGAGAAAGTGTTGATCTCTGCATCTTGTATGTTAACTGCTCCAAAGCTGCCCAAAGAACTAGTGTCTCTCTCGCCAGTTTTGAAGCTGATGAATCCAGCACAATACAGATGCCAAGGGGAGAATGGAAGCAACGTCTTGTGTTGGGAGGTGCCACAGCGTCCGCTCTGTCTCAGTACCACGTGAGCGGACAAGACACAGCTGAGTGCTGCTCCCTGGGGAGGGAAAGGGTTGGTAGAGGCGCCAGAATCTTGGCTGATGGTTGAGGAGGGTCTTCTCCGATACAGAGCTAGTTCACGAAAACTCACATAGGTGCCTGCTTTGTCTAATGCACAGACACCCACAGGGAGAGCAAAGGAAAATGAAGAACCAAGCAAAGACGTTTCAGACAAAGGAACGAGAGAAATCTCTAGAAACCAATTCCAATGAGATAGAGTTATATGACTTATCAGTAGAGAATTAAAAACAACTCTTATCAAGATGCTCGCCACGGTAAACCGAACCATGCATAAACAAAATGAGAATTTCGACAAAGAGATAGATGTTACTAAAATTGTACAAAACAGAAACAATGGATCTGAAGCAGGCAGTAGTGGAACTGAATGATTTACTACAGAATACAATAACTGTTACTATAGTTAGTGTCATTGCTGTGATTCATGGTAAGATGTCAACACTTCTACTCATACTTTTTTAACATCATCAGTGTAAAAGTCAAGACAGTGAAAAAAGTAAATGGTACATTAGATAATGAAGCCTCATATATGGTTTATATGAAACAGTCTTCTGTGAATTCTACTTTGAAAACTATTGCTCCGTAGTATACTAAGAAACTCTAGCATTTTAACTTCATTTAGTGTGGCCACCATTGGGTCCAGATTTCTGTCAGTCAATCCAGTAAAATGTAAGAGCCACTTCACTGACACGTTCAATCTAGAATCTCTCCTTTGTGAGCCCACATTGATAATCTGAGCTTGGACCAGCGTTACATTTGTTTCCCGGTGGCAATTTTTTTTACGATCCATTCCCCAGATTTCTGTTGCCATAAAACGGCAAACCCTATCATTGCTGATACGTTTTGTAGCTCTTCAGTTGCTGCACTTTCACTTTGCCCTCTGGTGCCTTCCAATACTTGTTGGTTGCACAATGAAAGATGGTGAGGATAGGTCAAGGGTTAGTAGGTAATTCTTTGTAAGGCAGCTGCCTCTGGGGAGGCTGCAAAAGTGTCTTCAGGCAACAGAAAACTAATCCTCTCAGATAAGAATGGGAATTTCTTCTACTGGCAAAGGAGGAAGCAGAATTAGGGTTTCAAGAGTTCCAGCTTCATAATCTTCCTAGAACCTGCCCGGGTATTTGGGTCCCAAGTCCTTCTTGATCAGTGACCTAACTAACTTTAGCATTAGAGACCTTGTGTGCTTGGGAATTCAATTTACGCTATAATCTGATCACTGGCAGGTTTAGTTTTTAGGATTTGTTTTCAGAACTGTCAGCCCTTCGGCAACAGGAAATAAGAGGGGTTTGCTTGTATGTTTATTTGCGTGAAGATAATCATAGAAAGAATATGGTTACGTAGACCTTCAGCTTGGAATTTAAAGACTCAAGTTTCAAGATCCGCGACATATCCTCCTTTCCTTTTCCAGTGTCCTTTAAAGCAACCAGTCAACCTCATGAACTCTATATTCTTTCTAAAATGCTCAATCATAGCAAATATCGGTCACCCTAAGCCCGGTCATTTATCGATACTAATAGTGGAAGTTTCTGAAGGTGCTAATTTAAGTCACTGTTTTCCACTGCATCTCATGGTCTGGCTTTAATTCCTTTATCCCTGGCAAAAGGAATATTAAGGCCTTTAATGACCTGTTATCAGAGCAGGGAACCAATTCCAGAAACCCCAGAACCACTTCAGAGAACCCATCTTTAAGGCTCTAGTTCCCTGAAACCTCTTCTGTTACCATTGTCTTCATATCTGCTAAGATTCATTCAAAGAGGCAGAACCACTGGGAGTGATATTGAATAAGGAATTTGTTGTAGGCATTAGATCTCATGTAACTGTGAGATGCGGTGAGGAAGTCTATGGAAGGTCATTGCTCTGAGTCTGTTGGTGGGAAGGCGGAAGTGACTGTGAATCAGCAGGGCCAACGATCAGGAAGATAGCCTAAGTATGAAGAGGGAGAAAGCAAAGACACACGAATTCATGAGGACAAGCTGGAAACCACATCTGCCTTTCACCTCTTCCAATCGCAAAGTCAAAGCAGAAGGAGCTACAGAAGGAGCTGGTAGTTTTTGACACTAGCGATCCATAGTCACCTGGCCTAGGACTTGGAGAAGCTGAAAGAGAAACTCCCGTGTGGGCTACAAGAGCTACAGGCTTGCCAGCAGCCCCCTATCATCACAGGCAAGCCAGAAGAGCAGTGACAGCATGTGCCCTGCAGCCGTGCTGGAAGCTCTGTGCCAAGCTCCTGAGAGTAATGGCCACTGCCTCACGTCTGCCTTACCAATCTCATGAACACTGTTATATGAGCCAGGGCGCCTGGGTGGTTCCGTGGGTTAAGCATCTGACTCTCAATTTCAGCTCAGGTCATATCTCACCGTTTGTGGGGTCAAGCCCCGCATCCAGCTCTGCACTAACAGTGCAGAGCTCACTCTGGAGTCTTGCTCTACATCTCTCTCTGCCCCTCACTCCTGCTCAAAATAAATAAATAAACATTTATTAAAAAAAAATTTAGTACTTATTTATTTTTAAGAGACAGAAAGACAGAGCATGAGTGGCAGAGGGGCAGAGAGAGATGGAGACACAGAATCTGAAGCAGGCTCCAGGCTCGGAGCTGTCAGCACAGAGCCTGACGTGGGGCTCGAACCCATGAACTGTAAGATGATGATCTGAGCTGAAGTCCGACACTAAACTGACTGAGCCACCCAGATGCCCCAGTAAATAAACATTAAAAAAATTTTGTTCTTTGGGCCAATCTTTGCCTAGAACTATTCAGGGAAGGCATCTGGTTCCAGATAGCTAAATGACACTATAAACAGCTGCTAGAGACTGCCTTCATGCCTTTAGAATTTTACATTTTATCATTAAATTTTTTTATTTTTATATTTTATAAAATATAATATAAATAGTTTATATTTGGCACAATTTTTTATTACATTATTTTTATTAGCCAATATCTAATTTTGTCAACATTTCCTATTTCCCATTCCCATGATCTTGTTATTTATGTCTTCTTTATCATTCCACAGATAGAAAATATTTGGCTTCCCATGTTTCTTGTTTTGATACTTTTTTGCAATTTGGTTTTAGTTCCTGAGTAGTTACCTTTATTACTATTACTTTATATGAGTTTACTTCTTATTTCATGAGTAATGACTTACTACTATGAATGATGATAAAATTAACATAATTTGATATCTTCATACCTCTGTTGCCTCCACTGTCTGGTTTTTGTTTTTATGTTACCTGATTTTATCTTATTAATATTATTTCTTTTGTATTTAATCTTTACACCTTTGAGTATATCTCTATTTACTTAATTTAACTGCTATATATTTTGGTCTAAATTACAAAAAGATAATGCTAGTGGCCTATTCAGGCTTCTTTATGTGTGCTCTGTATTTTGCCATCCCTAATTTTATTAGTTACATTACTCTTTCTATTATGCCAAAGTTTATAACATAAAATTCACCTCTGTAACTGTAGCTTCTCTTCCTGTTTTAACTTANCATTCATTTCTTTTTTCATTTTAAATTCATTTTCCAATTCATTTTTAAATTTTTAAAATCTAATTAATTAATTTTTATTTTATTTTATTTTATTTTTTTACAGATACTCTATTTAAAATTTTTTTTTTCTTTTTCAATGTTTTATTTATTTCTGAGAGAAAGAGAGAGAGAGAGAGAGGCAGCGTGAGCAGGGGAGGGTCAGAGAGAGAGGGAGATATAGAATCTGAAACAGGCTCCAGGCTCTGAGCTGGCTGTCAGCACAGAGCCAGATGTGGGGTTCGAACCCACGAACCATGAGATCATGACCTGAGCTGAAGTCAGACGCCTAACTGACTGAGTCACCCAGGTGCCCCTAATTTTTAGTTTAGAGATGAAGAGTGAGCAGGGGAGAGAGACAGAGGGAGAGGGGGAGAGAATCCCAAACAATCTCTGTGCCCAGCAAGTGGGGACCGATGCAAGACTGGTTATCTGGAGCATGAGATCATGATCTGAGCAAAAATCAAAAGTATGACACTTAACTGAATGAGGCACACAGGCACCCCTCCAATATAGTTTCAAAACGAGATCATGTGAATAACATTTTTTTCAGTTCTCTATGTTAAAAATATTTTGCTGTGGTCTTTAAATTTATAAGAAAGCTTGGCCAAGTAAAATTTTTCTCATGCAATGAGCTTCTTGTGAAGATGTTGCATACATTGTTCTACTCTTTCCCAGAAATGACTACTACTATAAGAAAGGAGAGGCCACTCTAATTTTTGGAAGGGAAATGGTGCCTTTTTTTCTGGATTTTCAAAAGGTCTTTCTTTTCTTGGAAAGCTGATAACTTTTCTAGGACATGTCTTACAGCTGAAAATTCTGTATCAGTATTTTCTGACCCACGGTATACCCTGAGGGGTCCATGTGCCCCATGGGGACACGTGGTTCCCCTACTTGGAGTGCATTTGGTAGAGGCCATATGGCCTTCCCACAGGCAAAGGGGTCCCCCAGTGGACCCCGAAGAGCAGCCATGTTTGTTGGTATTGGGACAAGGACACCAGAGAGCCACAAAACCTGGCCCCGGCTGTGTGCTGTGTTTGCCATATTCTCTGAAGCTCTGGCACTGTGCGATCTCATGAACGCTTCCTGGGGCAAGCCAGCACCTGGCCATTTATTTATTTATAATTTTTATCTATATTTTTTAATAATCTGTAACTTTAAGTGCATTTTTTATTTCAAGAAAGTTTTTTAATTTAAATTCTGTGGACTTCACTTATGTCACGGTATGCTTTATTTTCTCTTCTACTTTTTCTTAAATGTTTATTTATTTTTGAGAGAGAGAGCATGAGTTGGGGAGGTGTAGAGAGAGTGGGGGAAAGGATCTGAAGTGGGCTCCACACTCACAGGAGAGAGCCAATGCAGGGCTCAAACTCACAAACCATGAGATCATGACCTGAGTCGAAGTTGATGCTNTTGCCTTCTCAATTCTTAATCAAATTTTTATATCTTTCTTGATCTCTTGCTTTTTAGGTACAATAACTTTGTTATCATTTTTGAGTTATTAGAAAGGCTTTTGTTCAATATTTTCATTTTTTAAGGATACCATTTTTCTGTTTATTTTTCATCCCTCATGTTTTCCTTTTTTTTTCATGTATATTCTATAAATCTTATACAATTACAAAGATCACATTTGAACAGGTGATTTCTTCCCAGACCAGCAATTTATTAGAAAGCCAGGGCTGTTGTATGGGCTCATGGAAACCTTCCCTGGCTCACTGTGAAGCCCTCCATCTGCTTAGCAGAGGAAAATTAGAAGCTTCAGAGTTTCATTCACACATCTCTGCGTCACAGCACATTTGCAGAAATGATGTTTTCTGTACATTTCTAAATTTAGCTGTTGCTTCCGCCACATGATGATGTCAGAGGAATATAAGAAAGCATCTAGGATGGCACCTATAGAGAGTCCATGTATCCCATACTTGTAGTTCCAAGTAAGGGGTCACTGACTGTGTCCCTCAGGAGGTGCCTTGACTTTGCCCTCTCTGACGTTTTAGCTGCTGGAATCCTCTCCACGTGTTCTCTCAGTGTGGCTAACTCTTCCATGTCTTCAGTAACCTAACTGGTGTTTATTTTGGCTATGAGTATATCCTTATTCCATCAAAGGTGGCGTTTCTTTTCTATTTCATGCTTCTCCCTGTTGTCTTGGGATGCAATTTCAAAAGAGAAGGAGGAGGCCTCTTTCATACTCCACTGTCTTCTGGCTTAACCTTCTCTAAAAAAAAATCTATAGAAGATTTCAATGCTTCCTGAAACATTTTTCACAGTATCAAAAAAAAAAAAAGTTCTACAGGAGATACAGGATAAGACAGCTTTATACAGAGCTGGCTCATCCACTTTGTGAGCTCAGTGGAAAGAAAATTTTTTATTTTTCCTTATCTATTTTGTGAATACCAGATGAAGTGGGAAAAAGCAATACAAAAGATTTCGATCAGGAGAGCAGGTAAATGGCACCAGTTCAGGATTCCCCTAGACTCCACTCTGACTCTTTGTTGAAGTTCTATGTTATTCATTGTAGTCTCTTTGTCTGAATAAGGTTTTGTGAAAAGAAAATATATCTAAGGTTTCTGGGACTCTTGTCTGGGCTCTCAGTGTGTGCGAAAGATACACAGAATACTGAAAGCATCTGGAAAAAGAATGACTCTTTTCCTCTTTCTCTCCATTTGAAAATGCTGTGCTAAGGAGCATGGGTAGATATCAGAGGGTCCTAGCATCCATGAATCAGACAGGAAGATGAAATTCTTGGCAAATGGCTACTTGCACAGCGGACATTGAAATCTGAATTTCTACACTCTGATCCCCTGGCATTTTGTAAGCCCCTCAGATAAGATCCTGAAGGAAAACTGCACATGGAAAGAATTGTCTCCAATTATTCTAGTAGACTGGGGTATTAAAAGAAAGCAATTTGAATAATATAATAAAATGAATAATGTTTCATTTCTAGCATGCCTAGGTTTGTGGACAGATAGCCATTTTTTGCTCCAGTTATAGCCAGATACTTTGACTGGGCAAGTACTTGTAGATAGAATTGTGATTGGGTGGCATTGTCATCCTTTAATTGATATCTCCGTTTTCATTTCAGTCCTTGCTGTGCCTGAGAGTAATATTTTGGATCTTCCTCCACATGTATTAATTTGAATATGCAATTTTTACATAAGAGTAAAAAAAGTTTGGACCCTGAATTCCTTTTGCCATAAAATTAAGACTTAACAACATGCCTTTTAAGCTGAAATAGTCTCAGCCAATGGTATATGCTGTAGGTAAGGTGTTATAAGTGGGACACATAGGTCTTGTGTGATCTTATTCTGAAGTTGCTTCATACCTTCATGACATTCACACCAATGCTGAGGTTCACATTCAGGAAAATGCCTGTGGTTATGGTACAAAAATTAAATCTTTCTTCTGCAGCCACCAAAGAGAATCTGAAAGTTGCCATTGATAGTCACTTCTCTTTTTTCTTTTTTTTAATTAAAAAAAAATCTTTACTATGTACTTTTTGAGAGAGAGGAGAGAGAGTAGGGGAGGGGCAGAGCAATAGGGAAACACAGAATTAGAAGCAGGCTCCAGTCTCTGAGCTGTTAGCACAGAGCCAGATGAGGGGCTTGAACTTACAACCTGTGAGATCATGACCTGTACTGAAGTCAGATGCTTAACTGACTGAGCCACCCAGGCACCCCACTCTTTGTTCTTTTTATAGAGAAATGAGTCCTTCTTGCTGGGAAAGAGACAGAGTCAATCTACATAAGAAAACACAGAGAGGAAAATTTAGTGAAGAGAAAGAAAACAAACTGTATAATTTTGTGGTTGAATAAAGAATTTTTTTTTAAAGTTTGAGGAAGACATTGGAATAGCTGTAGAAAATGAGGGAAATATGTAGAAGTAAAAAGGGTATTTCTGTAAGTGATAACATGGAGGCTTTATTTGCGTGCTCTTAATATTCTTTGAGTTCAACTCTATTCTAGTATCCATCTGAGTTTATTAAATGCATCACAACCCTAAGACAAAGATGTGTTAATCTAAGATATAGAACGAGTATAGTGGCATGTACATGAATTCAAAGAGCAATGACATTTTAGTCCAGGGAATTTGGCTATAAGATCTTCTCCAGTTGAGTATTACATGAAATTGTCTCTCTGTCTTCCCCAGGAGACTGGCGGCACCAGCAGCAGTGACAAGTGATGCCTCACTACCAAACACAGGGTGATTGTGGTAAAAGCAATCTAACTCAGCAAGAAGGCTGTACGTTGTGGGATATGGAAATAGAGGTGAGAGAGCATTTGTTCCTCCATTACCTTGGTAGGTGTTATCAACTGAGTCATGTGTGTAAGCCCCTTGGTGAATCCTTCTAAGTATTTGGAAGGAAACCTGAAAAATTTATAATTGAATAATGCCAATAATTTGAGAAGAAGAACATTTAAAGTTATTATAAACTACATATAAATATAAATGGGACCTAACCTGTAGAAAAAAGCTAGTGCCATGATCTATTAGGGATATCTTCTATGAGACAAAATTTTTTCAGGTATATTTCATTCAGGTTATGGCATTCCCCAAGAATATCTAGAAGACCTAGATCAGGAAACACTCTATTTTGTGAGCTTTAAGCTAATAGAATGATGGAGATTTACTACAGAAAATAATGATTGGAGGTTTGGAATAGTTTGTGTTGAGCCATTCCTCGTGGTGGGAATTAATTATATAGCCCAGCTAAGCAAATGACAATTCTATTTTATGACAATGAAATCATGTTTACCTTTCTGTTCGCTACAGAAAAGTGAAATAGGACATTAATCCAACTCATAACCAAAATGATATAAAAATATAAAGTAAAAAAAAAATGTAGTAAAAATCTAGCCCTCCTTCATTACTCTGGAACCCACTACTGACCTTAGCAAATCCTGAATTTCTCTGGAGGCCCTCCTGGATTGTTCACTTATTAATAGTGAGGGACACTTCATGGAGTAGAAAACCTTCTTAGTTAAAGATTCTGGGAGTGAGTTGGAATACTGAGGGAAAACATTGAGGCCCCCCCTGGTACAAGGTTAGCCAGATCCATAGGGGAATAGCGGCTGCCTTGACTTAGCTTTGTGAAACTGAATGAGCGTGCCAGTGTGATACCGGTAACCTGCCTGCATGTCACCTGAAGCTTGATTCATGCTCATCAGTTAGGATGTAGTTATGTATGGTTTCCTCCGAAAGAAGATATACTAAATCAAAATTCCAGCTGTGTCTTTCCCAACCTTTGGCTCATATATCCAAACCAAGTTTTCAACAAATCTGTCAGCACTTGTAATTACATGGTAATCTGATTGTCAGTGGTGAGGCTTCTTCCTATCCCAACCCTGTCTTACTTACTTCTTCTATACCCCTCAGACCTATACGCATAACATGAAAACTACTCTTACCTTCACTGTGGAAAGAAATGTAGGGTGATATTCATGATTCTGAATCATGAGGAAGAGTATTTAGGGACAAATTGTGCTTAGAATATAATATCCCTCTTCTAAATGTAGGACTTCCAAGTAAAGCAGTGAGTGAGTGGTTCTCGGTGCTTTTAAAAGATTACAGACTTTTTAAGGAAGATAATAAAAGCACTTTATCTGTCCCCAATCCAGCCCAGAATAAAATACTTTTCTTTGCATTAAATATTGGGGGGTTCATGGATTCACTGAAATGCAGTTAAATATCCCAGCTTAACAAGAATCTGAGGTTTAGGGGTTGGGAAGAGAAGATTAGTCCATGAGGATCACAGAAAATAGAGAAAAAAAGCTTCTAAATGACCTTTCTTACATCAATGCTTATTATGTACATGTGTTGCGAGTATATGCTATTTTAACTCATAAATTGAACTATTTAAAAAAATGTTTATTTATTTTTGAGAGAGAGAGAGATCGTGTGAGCAAGAGAGGGGCAGAGAGAGAGAAATAGAGACATAGAGAGACAGACAGAGACAGAGGATCCCCAGCAGGCCCCAGTGCTGTCTATCAGAGCCCGATGTGGAGCTGATACTCTCAAACTGTGACATCATGACCTGAGCTGAAATCAAGAGTAGGACGCCTAACCAACTGAACCACCCAGGTGCCCCATAAATCAAACTCTTATAGAGAGTGAAGACAATATAATTTAAAGCTTACTTTCTGATGATTTGCCTAAATAAACTTATAGAATCTGGAAGAATGTATAGTTGAGAGGCTGCTTAGATTTTTCTCTCTTAGTTTTTGAATGTTCCAAGCCAGCCTTTGACAAGTGTAAGATGGCAATCAGTCATATTCTTGCAACGATCAAGGAGTGAGTCATAAACCTTGGCTAAAGGAGTAGTGCATCAATGTGAGGGAGAGAGGCCAGCAATTGTTTGTTCCCCTCTTTCCCCACCCCTTGCCTTTTTTTGTCCCTGATCTTTTTAACCATGGAGATTAGTTCCTATTAGGGAGAGAATTAATATTCACTCTACTTTCATTTCCTTGTTGCTCTGTTATAAGCTGAATGAGGCAAACATGAGGGTGGTATTTTAGACCATTTACTTTGAACCTGGTCAGTGAATGATAAGCCAGTAGGAATGTCTATGTTTAATCTGATAATCAATTATATAAATGGAGCCCACCTTAATATCAGGGCACTCCTGTCTTTGTATCAACTCTTGTCTTTCCCCTTTGACACTTCTAGGATGATTTTCTAATCAACTACCTCATCTTGCAATATTCAGAAAATAAATAGATTTTCTCATAGCTTGAGAGTGGAAAGACATAGCTCCTTTTCTCTTGTATTGCTAATGTATACTACTTAGGAACTCCATCTATATTGGTTAAATACTGTGGAGTTTTACATAGGAAGAAATTGGATCCAGAGAAATCATGTGAGTTCCTCAAAGTAATTTATCTAGTTTGTAAGCGACTAAGGATTATAAATTTGTCTATTGACTTAACAGTAATTCTTTTCCTTTGGAAGTGACATTCTAAGGCATTTTACATGATCACCAGAAACCTACAGTCTAATGAGGATCCTTGGAAACCTTTCCCATAGGGAAATTCAAGTCTCTGGTTTTGTTGAAGGTCTTTTAGCAATTTGAACCATTATAACAGAAGCAAGCACCAATAAAAAATCTTACTAATACTCATGGGTACACCTGTGACCAAGTTCAGGTTCTGGCTTACTAAAATATCCCATTATCCATTTTAGTTATGATTAACATCTAGGGATTCAGCAAACTGTACAACCAGAAGCTGATAGTATATTGATTTAAGTGAAAATTAGCTCTTTCTCCCTCTTTCTCCTTTGGTATTTGGTGTGTTGAAATAAGACGACATCTTAGTTTCTTCATGGTCACAATTTGCTTATCAGTTTCAAGCAATATACATACCAAGCACAGATTCTTCATGAATAAATCCAGTACATTATACCACATCACCCTATTTGGCATGAAATAAGAGTGAATTTGTGTGAATTTGTGAAAGAAGAATTTGTGTACAGATTAACATGTTATTAGTTTGACTATAATTTTTTCATTGTTTGTACCAGAGAAGAACTGTAAGAATGCATTTATTTTCTTATTCCATAAAACTTTCTTATATATAAAAAAGTAAAATGATTTCCTCATATTATGAAATAGTTTATTACCTACTATCATTTATTAATTATTATTATTAATACTGGGCATTGTATGAATGGTGAGTCACATTGTACAATTTTTTTTTGCTGGCTTTCTTTTTTGGTTTTTCTCTTTAGAAATCTTACGGCTATAAACATTGAGGAAAGTTGCTAGCAATGAAACATATAATGGAAACAGATGACTCCACTTATCTTTTCTGTTCAGCTATTGGAAGAAATATCACTTCTTATTGTGAGAACAATATGTAACTCTGTTTACTGAAGGGACCCTAGTGAATGGCTGTTAGGAAGCTAACTAATGCCAGTCATTCTCTGAGCTGTCACTTCATCAGATAATACTTTGGTTATGGAAGGGAGCAGATGTTCAGCCTACATTTGTGTACTTGAAACACACTGAAAGCACAAAGCCAGGCTAAGAGCACTTGCTGGTGAATGAAAGATGCAAGTTAAGATGAAAAGTCTATAGCTACAGGAAGAATTACAGTGCAGCGGGTTGTAGAGACCATTTGGCTGGAATACATTTAAAGGGTCCCAGTGGTAATGGTAACAATGTCTTGCATAATACCAGTCTGGGAAAGTAAAGGACTTCAAAATATGCTATGCTGTTTCAACCATGGTAACAAAAAGTCATCACGGAATTATTGAAAGCCTTAGAATAAAAGAAACTAAAGCAAAATTCACTGTGGTTCTGATTCCGCATTGCTTTGTGGCATGATTTGCCTTGCTTACAGTAAAAATTTTTAGACAGAATTTTAGGTGAAACTTTGTTATCATTACCTTATAAATCTATTTTTGCCTTCATGGATATATGATAAACTGGTTTTAAACTGAAGCTACAGTGCAGTCTCTTACTCAGAGGAAGAATGCACTTCCTTTTGTTTGGTTTATGGCTAAAATAACCTTAAAAAAAAAACACTTTTGTCTAGATGGGGATTTCTCTATCTCAGCACTGTGATATTAGAGTGAGTAATTTTCTGCTGTGGGGGCTGTCCTGTTTAAGATGTTACTAGCGTCTCAGTTTCTACTCACTAGATACCCATAGCATCTCCTCAATCCAGCTGTGAAAACCAAAATATTGTTAGACATCGCCAAATGTCCTCTGAGGGCAAAATTGTCCCCAGTTGAGAATCCTTCCCTTGGATTCTGGTCCTCTGCTACTCTTCTTTAGGACAATGAGATCTGAGATCTTAGCAACACTGAGAGAATGCTATTGAATGGTGAAATATGAATTTTAATCAACCCAATTGCTCCAATCCCTGGAAAATTTAGAAAAGAAAGTTTAAAAAAGACAGTAAAATCCACAACTTTATTGGTAATCAAGAAAGGAGAAAATTCTTCCATGTGAATTACTTGATCCTGAGGCACTATGGTACTCAACAGGAATAATTGCTATAATCATGAAATCCATTAGCATGCTGCCTTAAGTGCTTGGTGTTCGTCTTTTATTCATTGGATAATTACTTACTGCTTGGTGTGTTTTACCTGGTGCCTCTAACTGGGAATGTGTTACAAAAGGCTTTCACAGCTATTATATGTGTACTATGTTAGTTTTTACTTTATTTTTCACACAAAGAAAGACCTGCATGAATTCCAGGATGTAAGAATGATTATCCTTTTCACGTAGTAAATGCGCCAACACCCCCTGTTGGTACCAATAGGCCTAGTGGTTACGAAATATAACTTGGCATCATGTTAAGCCTATAGTTTCTAGGACAAAACAAATCCTAAATTTAAGAGACACTAAATTTGGGAAGGCTTCTTTCCTAATGAGACAGTGGCACAGATGTTTGCCTTGTGGCAGGTGCTTTTCCACATTCATTCATTTAAGGTTTACTGATACTAGGCATAATACAGCATCAAAGCACTACTTGCCCTAAAATTATTTACACTGTAGACAAGGAGAAAAGACTTAATTTTGTGAAAAGGTAAATTACAATGCAGAACAATCATATGAGAGCTGATGAGAGGTTATAGGTAAAGGATTTCTGATAGGGTGTTCTATGTAACAAGTGATAAAATCCAACGTAGAGGGAGTTCGCTGTGTGCCCTTAAATTGCCACATGAATTTTGCTCTAGATCTCCTTGAAGGATGAATAAGAGACAGAAGGGCTTTTCAAAAGGGTAGAATGGAATGAGCAAACCATGAAAGAGGCAGTTCAAATTGGGTGCCTAGGAGTACGGGGGGAAAATATATAGAACATTCCAGTTTGAGTGGATGTTTTGTGTATGGAGTAGAGAGGTTAGTTGGATTTCAGTTAGCGCAGGTTTAAAGATTGGGTTTTATTTATTTAGGAGAGAGGGAGACCCTCTTGATGGAGGAGGATAACTTAAATATAACAGTGTTTGAGTGACGTGAATCTGGTAGTAATGCTTAGTAAGGAAAATAAGATGGTGAAGCCACGACAAAGATGGTAGAAGAGAAAAGCAATGGAAAATCTAAGAGAAATACGTAGGCTTTACATTTCATTATGTAATGTTTTGCTCCAAATCATCTTAAGTGAGAAGTAGAAACAGTGGGACTTGGTCCTGTAATTACTCTTCCTGCAGTCTATACTTGGGTGTCAGCTGAAGAGGATGCTGTGATGTACAGCCCAGATTCCCTTCAAGGCTTACGGACTTCCCCCCAGCTCCACAGCATGCTGCCACAGGCCAGCCACCTTCAGCTGCCAATTTTCTCCGGTAATTATCCTTTGTTGAAGAAAACTGCCATGACTGAGTTCCCAAAATTTCCAGAAGAGGGGCGCCTGGGTGGCTCAGTCAGATAAGCATCCGAATCTTGACTGTGGCTCAGGGCATGCCCTCACAGTTCGTGGGCTAGAGCCCTGCACGGGGGTTCTGCACTGGCAGATTCTTGCTCTCCCCAGTTCTCTCTGCCTCTTCCCCGCTCACTCTCCAGCGTGCTTTCTCTCTCTCTCTCTCTCAAAATAAGTAAACATTCACAACAAAACAAAACAAAACACTTTCCAGAGGAAAGCTGGTGTGGGGTATAAATACCCTGCCCACTCACCACAGCGGGCACTTTCCTGAGGAGCTTCTCAGCTCCAGCACTTCCTCCAAAGGTGGCCGAGGCCTTGTGATTTGCTGTAGCTGCTCTCCCCTGCTGCCAAATCCCGCTTCCTCTCCCTTCACCGAAGCCCGTCCGTCCCAAAGTGCTCCCTCATAAACGTCTTGCCCACGAATCCCCATGGCAGAGTGTCCTTGCTGGGGAACCCAACCTGTAACAGTTGGTGCATGGAGGAGCCTGAGAAAGCAAATGCCGTGATGAAGCTGAAGCGCTCCTTGTCTCACCGTCACTGAGGACCTATCACATCAGTAGGTGTGGGATTTGTGGACCACACGTGGCTCCTTGGTACCGATGGCGGTGGAATTGTTAAAACTTTCACTGGTAGCAAGTGGGGATGATATGCAAAATGAAAGGAAGTGAGTTAGTGGGAACGATGTACCAGACACATTAGAAATAGGGAAGAAAGAGCAAGTAGAAGGAAGATGAAATTGGATGGTATTTCCTAGGGACAGTTAATGCTCCGGAGAGAGACAATGAAATGCTGAGGACAGTTAGCTGTCAATTAAACACTGACTATGGAACTACAGAGGCCTCCCTGGAGGCATAGAATGCAGAGTCAGAGGATAAAGAAAGTTGGAGACTAGGCGCAGGACTTAACCCAAGTGTATCCTAAGGTTAAATTCCCAAATTAGGCAGGCTCTTGGTTCAGACAGAACCAAAAGGGATTCTGGGAATTGGGATGGGGATATCTGAGTGATGAACATGAAAATCTTCAATCCCTGCTGCTTCTAAAAAGTTGAGCTGAGGACATGGCATGTCTCAACTCCTGTCTTAAGTATAACTGCTTCCCCCACTTTTCTTAAAGGTGAGACAGATGGCAATGGCCCAAAGTTATTTTGTGCCATTCTCCAGACCTTCCCCGTCTCCTCTCCTGGCCACTGTGCTAATAACTATGGTTGAGTCACAGTGTCACCTGGCTGGCAAAATGCTGGGTTTGGTTAGGGAGGAAAAGGACTATGCTCCAGAGGAGATGCAGGACCTATAATCATCTATTAGAAGGAACTGGGAGAGGACATTTATTTGGACTGGACTCTGGAGTCTTGCATCAAGGTTGGTAGGATATAAAGTGATAAAAGGAGAAATTTATGAACATGGGAACATTTTTCGGGGATATAGGACTTAAAAAGCTGGGTAAGAGACGATGCTGACGTGCCTCTAGAATGAATCTTAGAAGCTTAAAGAAAGTGTTTGTCAGCAGCTCTTTCTGCCCATGGGTCCCGTCCCTATGCTTTAATAAAATCATCTTTTTGCACCAAAAGAAAAAAGTGTTTGTCTATGCTAAATAGAATAAAGCTGTGACACTGGCCATGGAAGATCATAGAAATAAAGGTCAAAAAGCATAGATAAGTGCACATGCCAAAATGGATGTATTATACAAGGCTGGAAACTCTCAGGAGGTTTCTAGGGGAAAGCCCAGAGGACAGTCTGCTTACCATATCAAAAGGAATGGGAATGATGAGAAAGCACTGGTATCATTGAGAAATTCAGTTGTAGCCATCATGTGTAAGCCAGGGCTGATTTTAAGAGGTGCTATCACTAAAGCAGGTTCTCTGATAGCAAAGGCAATGATAGGATTTTGAAATAACAGAGGCATACAGAAGCCGGGTAGATATAATTATAATGAGTGGTGAGGTCTCAGTGATAGCCTGACCCACAGAGAGTCCTAAAGGTAATTAATAGTACATGGTACTTCTAGGGACTACATAGATTGTCTTCAACCAACAAGCATATTTCGTAATCTATTTAACCAGAAAAGGTTAATGATAGGTGATTATGAGGTTGAGTATAAGGATCTCAGTTAAGGAACTCACTGATTAAGTTTTATGCCCAGGTCAGTTTTCACACTAGATACTTACTCAGTTTTGGGAAGGGAGGACGCACAATACCACAGTAAATATATAAAGTAGTAATTCTTCACATCTTTCCCAAAGGGATCTGTTCACTCTTAAAGCTTTCCACTGGAGAAAATGCCTTAGCATTTTTAGTGTTATTGGCCTAAGAGTCTGAATTGCCACTGATACCAAGACACCTGAATCATTTTAGGCTCTCTCTTAGAGTGAAGTCATTTGAGGGCAGTTCACAGTGGATCTACTGTCAGTGGATCCATGGATCCGTCCATTGGTCATTTCTTCAGTCTTAAAAGGTAAAATTGGAATGGATACTTTCTGTAATTGGCATAATGGTCCTACCCTTGATTCCCGGGCAGGTAATATAATAGCTTTTGTGCTAAAATATTACATTGAAATTTTAAAAATTACCATATCCTTCCCTCCCTTACACACCAGCCAAATTAGTCTGTCAATAATAATCATGCATTTTGTGGGCAGTGGCAGAGATGAGTGCCTTAAAGACCCAAAAGATGGTAATCCCATAATATCTTCAATTAATTAACCTTTCTGGACTTAAAAAAAGAAACAAACAGATGGATCCTGGAAGATGGCACTAAACTCTTGCAAACAAGCGGTAGCCCCGCTTTCAGCTGCTGTGCGCATGTGGTGGAAGGGGACACAGTATTGGGATGCTGCGGCATCCCATCCGATTCCCATTTCAGAACCGAAGAGCTTATTCTCCCGGGTGCCAGGTGTGACACCCACCAACATTCTCAATTCTCAGCCCTCTCCTGCCAGCTTGCCACAGTTATGCCCCCTTTCTTGGAGCAGCAAGCACCCAACCTGCGGTTGATGTGGAGGTGGGGGATGAGGAGTGGGTTATAAAAACTCAATGTCTTTGTTTCAGTTGAGGAAACCAACTTCTCAAGGGCTATCCCAGCTTCCAACTTCAGGAAGTTATGACTGTACCTCAGTAGAACTTCTCCCTCTGCAAATACTACTTGCTTCCCATCCCAAGAGTTGATCCTGAGATTGCAGTGTAAATGGAAATATACTTCTTGAACACCACTCTACATCTCAAAGTTTGCTTCTGGGAAACTCATTTGTGACCATTGTATATGATTTGTTTGCCAGTCTGCTTGCCTTTATGTATTGTAATTGGCATAAAGTTTCACAATATCCATTTTGATCCCCTACCCCACCCCCATTTGGGTTTTAAAATAGACCAAATATCAAATGAAGTCATGAGACTATCAAGTGACATTCCTCCAAAGATAGCTTCAACACGGTCTCCTAGAAAACTGGTAAAGTTCACTTTTACACATTAAACTGTGAAATCAGGTGATGATTTACATCTTCCAATTTTAGAAACTTGGTAATTGCTTAGTTTTCATTCAAGTTTTGTAACAAGTTATTAGTGACCAATGGCATAAAAATGTAGATCACTTCCTCACTGTTTTCTTTCTTTTATATTTGTCACGTGATTGACGAATCACTTGATGTTGATCCAGAATCATACTCTGCCACCAAATAAATCTATCCCCCCACAAACTGATAGACTTAAATATATATTTGTATCATTTTTTAATATATTTCTTCTACTGAGTTCCAGAGTAGCTATATTTGAAAAAAAGACAGGATAACAAAAAGTATTATATTTAATATGTACTTTGTGTGAACTCGATGTCATTGGTGGAATATTCAAAGAGAAAAGCAAAGAAATAGTTTCTTCCCACTAAAAGTAATGATGAGTTCTTTTACTTTTTTTATATTATGCTTTCACAGCTATAAAACTTAACATTTGTCATGGATATTAGCATAGTAAGTAAACAAACTATTTTCTTTATTGCAAATGTTCAAAACCCATTTTCTTAAAATCAGAATAAAAAACATACAATTACAAAAGAGAGTTTAGACATCTTCAACTTAGTTTTCTATTCTCAGTTTATCTTAAGGCATTTTTTCACATGTCCATTTGAATTCCTTATGTTAAACAGACATAGAAACAAGCTTAAATCAGTAGATTTCACAAAGCGGGGAGTCAGGACAAAGTGTTTATGGCCAATAGAACAAGAAATATAAAATTAAATAGATTTTTAACCAACTGAGCCACCCAGGCACCCCATAAAATTAAATAGATTTTTAAATTAAAAAATTTTTTAAATTTTTTTTAAAGTTTTTGAGACAGAGATAGAGGCAGAATGAGCAGGGGAGGGTCAGAGAGAGAGGGAGACACAGAATCCGAAGACAGGCTCCAGGCTCTGAGGTAGCTGTCAGCACAGAGCCTAACATGGGACTCGAACTCACGAACTGTGAGATCATGACCTGAGCTGAAGTCGGACACTTTAACTGACCGAGCCACACACAGGCACCTCTAGATTTTTAAATTTTTAGGTAGTAATCAATTAAGACTGAGTACTGTAATAGTCTCATATTTGGAATAGACGGAGTATAGAAGTGGAGTATACTTACTAGTGGCAAAAACTTATTTATCACATTAGGATCCTAGTATAGAAAGATGAAATTTTATGAATCAAGAAACAAGAAAAAAAGGAGAGGGAGAATGCCTGGGTGGCACTACAGATTTCCTAATATTTTGAGAGAATGTAACTAACTAACATTTGGCAGAAGAATTTGTGGGAAATACTTATTATTTTAATACTTTTTCATTACATTATATAACTAATGCTTATTTTTGGATAAGTGTTAAGCTAAATAAAGCTATCCTTTAATGATTTTGGTTTGCATCATAATTACTAGCTAAAGAAAATACCTTAAATATATGGGAACATATTATTTAGCCTGTAACTTGTCAGTTTACCCCAGTGTGAAACATGTGAAAAATCACTGAAGGTAAAGAATAGAAAGCGGACATTTGGTTCTAAGGTTTATATTATGCAGTTTGTAGGTGTCTAATTCACGACATTACCTTCCGAGCTTTCCTTGATTATTTTTTTCCTTAACAAAATGAGGTGATTGGCCTAAATGGTTTGTAATGTCTGATTTGATTTAAAAAGAGTTTCCAGTGATATATTACAATTCTGTGCAATCAAAGATCTACATTTGGAATACTATTATTTCATCTTGCTATCACATTTCTGTAGATTTTTCACTAAGCTCTGTATTGACATAACAATCTAGACATAAATAGGAGTGACTTTAGGAATGAGCATAGTTACATCAGCCTTCCTCAGTGTAATTCAGTACTCATCTCCCGTACCAAGTCAATTTTATTCTTTCTCCCTATTGTCAGATGTTCCTAACTAACATTTAAGAGAAGGTGTTTCCATGATCTACTTTACATTGAAGAAAGGATTTCTGTTAGTGGGTTTGCTCTTTCTATTCCTTTTAGACAACAGTAAAATCTAGTGATTGATTTTCAGAAAATAATGCAAGCTACTTAACTCTCTTTTCTGTTTCATTGGATGCAAACTCACATATCAATCAAACTGTCAAATATTTTTCTTCGATTTATTCTTTAGTGTCAGTTCTGAGTCACAGTTTCACATCTAGACTATAGGAAATAGGAACTTAAGTATTTTCTAATGAAAGTGGAAAGGCTTTTAGGAACCGATCAATCACTTTGGTCTTGTGATTTGTAGAATTGATTTTCCAATAAACTCCTAGTTAAGTGAATTAAATCTCCTTTTAAGGTCTATTGAAAGCAAGCCACTAGAATTTCATTTGCATATACCAAAAAGGTAAAATGTAGGAAGCAATTTGTTCCTTTTTTTTAAGTTTGAAGAAAAAATGCAAAATATCTGTGCCATTTCTCAGCTTGGGAGTCCCCAGTATGTCATGGCTAAAAAGGCCAAGTAAGTAGATATGAGACTTTATTCCAAATAACATGTCTAGTCTTAGCAAATAAATGATTCTAAGGGCAAAACCAAAGAGAGGAATCATACAGTGAATTATAGGGAATCTAAAAGCACCCCCCCAAACAACTCTGAAGGTAAAAACTAAGGAGCTGCATATTGCTCTGGATCAAGTATACCAGAGCAAGGGTTAATTTTCCATTAAGCCTATTAATGTAGTATTGAAATGTAGTGTTGAAAGAATGGAATAGAAATAAAGGTGGTGAATAGTAAATGATGCAATCACAAAATCCTTCAGAAATGGAGGTATATAACATGACTAATTACCACCACTGCCTGTTCTACATCTTCACTTAATGATATCTCAGAGACACAGGGGCAGTGAGGAAAAGAACACTTCATATCACTTTTCCAATTTCTCTAATATAGTCCTTGGCATGTTGCATAATTATTATCTGCCTTTCTTCCTCTGCTTCATGTTTATTCTTTATGCTTGATGCTTACTAAACACTCAAGAAATGTGTGTGAATAAATAACTTTTCTTAAATAGTCTATTGTCAAGTTGGTTTCCATATAACACCCAGTGCTCATCCCTACAAGTGCCCTCCTCCATGCCCATCCCCCCTCCCCCCCACATCCATCAGTCCTCAGTGTGTTTCTCAGCATTCAAGAGTCTCTCATGGTTTGCCTCTCTCCCTCTCCCCAACTATTTTTTCCCCTTCTTCTCCCCCATGGTTTTCCGTTAAGTTCCTCCTAGTCCACCTATACGTGCTAACATATGGTATCTGTCTTTCTCTGCCTGACTTATTTCACTCAGCATAACATCCTCAAGGTCCATCCATGTTGCTACACATGGCCAGATTTCATTATTTCTCCTTGCCATGTAGTATTCCATTGTATAGATAAGCCATCTTCTTTATCCATTTGTCAGTTGGTGGACATTAGGCTCTTTCCATGATTTGACTATTGTTGAAAGTGCTGCTATGAACATTGGGGTACATGTGCCCCTGTGCATCAGCACTCCCATATCCCTTGGGTAAATTCCTAGCAGTGCTATTGCTGGGTCATAGGGGAGTTCTATTGTTAGTTTCCTGAGGAACCTCCACCCTGTTTTCCAGAGAGGCTGCACCAGCTTACATTCCCACCAACAGTGTAGGAGGGTGCCCGTTTCTCCACATCCTCACCAACATCTATAGTCTGCTGATTTGTTCATTTTAGCCACCCTGACCGTCATGGGGTGGTATCTCAGTGTGGTTTTGATCTGCATTTCCCTGATGATGAGGGACTCTGAGCATCGTTTCATGTGTCTGTTGCCATCTGCATGTCCTCTTTGGAGAAGTGTCTGTTCATGTCTTCTGCCCATTTCTTCACTGGATTATTTGTTTTTTGGATGTGGAGTTTGGTGAGTTCCTTATAGATTTTGGATACTAGCCCTTTATCTGATATGTCATTTGCAACTATCTTTTCCCTTGAATGGGAGAAACTAACTTAAGAGACCGAGTATGAGGAAACTAGTTTATTTCCTATGGGCATTTAACCACTGAAGGAGTTAGAAGGTCTAAGGCATAAATCAGTTAAAAAAACCCTCCCCATATATCTATATTATTTTCAAATGGCTTAGAGAGAAGTATCTTGTCTGATCTCCCAGGAATGGAGAATGAGGGAATGAGGTCAGCATTTGGGGATTTAGCAGTATGTGGAACTTGGGGACAATGATATATAGCATCTTACGGATTGCTAGGTCAGAATCAAGATCAACATTCCAAAACATATTCATGACCTAAATGAGGCAATCTTTTTAAAAAGAGCCAAATATGAGGCCCTAGAGCTTGGGAACTAGAGAGAGTGCTTGTAAAGACAGAAGGAAGGCAAATCTAGAGAAATTCCCAAAAAAGTTCCCAGAAGAGGTTTTTCATGTGCTGCCTTTGGTATCTGAAATTATCCTGGGAGTGGATAGAGGTTTGTTGGTGAGTGGGTGCACATGAGCCTAGCATCATTTAAAAAAATTTCACGTGTCTGTTTATTGTGACGTATTTACAAGATTAAACAATGTATATTCTGGAATGAGATATTGCTGATGTTTGCACAGTCATGTGAATATACCAAATCATTAAATTGTAATTTTTTCTGGCTAAGTTGGCATTTTTTGTAGGGGGATAAGATAAGTTGGCCTTTTATTCTCCCAGTTTTACTGAGATGTAATTGAGAAATAACAATTATGTATATATATGTATAAATATATATTTATATGTATAAAGATATATATATATATTTATGGTATACAGCATCATGTTTTGATATATGTATACATTGTGAAACGATTACTACAATTAAGCTAATTAACATATCCATCACCTTACATAGTTATCTTTTGCGTGTATATAAGAACAAGTAAGATTTACCCTCAGCAAATTTCAAGTATACAAGACAGTATTATTAAGTATAGTCACCATGCTGGACGTGAGATCTCTAGAATTTATTCAACCTGCATAACTGAAACTTTGTACCCTCTAACCGTATCTCTCCATTTCTCCCACTTCCCAGCCCCAGGTAACCACCATTTTACTTTCTGCTTCTATCAGTTTGGCACATGAATGAGATCATACAATATTTATCTTTCTGTGTCTGGCTTATTTCACCTAATATAATGTCTTCCAGCTTTATCCACGTCATCTCAAATGACAAGATTTTCTTCCTTTTAAAGGCTGAATAATATTTCATTGAGTATATATACTACATTTTCTTTACCCATCTGTCAATAAAGGCTATTTCCAGATCTTGGTTATTGTGAATAATGCTGCAATAAACATGAGGGTGCAGAGATTTCTTTGAGATCATGACTTCATTTCCTTCATATATGGGATTGCTGGATCATATGGTAGTTCTGTTTTTAATTTTGAGTAACTACCATACTGTTTTCTATAATGGCTTCACCAATTTATATTTCCACCAACAGTGTACAAGGGTTCCTTCCCCTTTCTCCACAACCTTTGCAACACTTGTTCACTTTGACTGAAATATTAAAGTAGTGGAAATGTAGATTGCCATGCTCCACTCCAGAGCCACTAAATCAAAGTCCCCTGGGAGTGGGGCTTAGGTATGTGGGTTCCCCCCACAAAAAAAAATTCTGCATGTGACACTTATTTGCCCTAAAGTTATAGAATTAATAATTGAAGTTTTTTATTTTACCATTATACTCTTAGGATTATTCTCTTAATTTAAGCCTTCAAAGTTAAACAGGACGTATAAATCAGCACTTTTCAGAGTTGAGCAAATAAGCAATAAATTGTCTCAGAGGACTCACAGCTCTGAATTTTAATGTTTGAATAAGCACATCAGTGAGTTTGACCTATACAGGCCATAAACTGAGGTACATGAAGAGCATAATATTCTCTATTTTTCTACAGTTAATTTAACTTTACTTTTCAGTTCCCATTCTATCTGAAAGCAGCTTCCAGGAAGACAGTCTCATTTCAAGTTTGAGAAAGAATGAAATCCTGCCATTTGCAACAATGTGGATGGGGCTGGAGATTATGCTAAGTGAAATAAGTCAGAAAGAGAAAGACAGATATCATATATTTTCGCTCATATGTGGAATTTGAGAAACTTAATAGAAGACCATGTGGGAGGGGAAGGGGAAAAATAGTTTCACACTGAGAGGGAGGCAAACCATAAGAGACTCTTAAATATAGAGAACAAACTGAAGGTTGAGGTGGGTGGGGTGGGGGATGGGGGAAGGGGAAAATAGGTGATACAGATTGGGGAAGGCACTTGTTGGGATGAGCACTGGGTGTTGTATGTGAGCGATGAATCATAGGAATCTATTACCAAAACCAAGAGCATACTGTATACACTCTATGTTAGCTAACTTGACAATAAATTATATTTAGAAAATAAGAAACATGTTTAATTCAAGGTGTGTCCTTCAGGCTTTCCTTTGGAAGACTCCCTGAGTTCTGGTCACAGGGGGCTTTCATGGTATGATAGCATTGGGTGAAATGATTGGTCTCTGGTGAGAAACTGTCCATTCTGAAACAGACAGTGCCCTCTGTCTCAGACAAAAGTACTCTCTGCACTGTCAATTTCTAAGGCATTCTTGCTTGCAGCTATATCTGGCTGTGTGATCCATGCCAATTTCCACTTGTGAAGTCCCTCATTATGGAGACACACTATTAGTCTTGTAGTTAACTTCTCACTAAATTCTGGACACTCCAGGAACATGGGAAGATTCACCTGGTTTTCCACTAGCCTGGCCTATGCTGGAGGGCTCCTGTGGAGCTTCTCATTAGCAGTGTTTCAGACAAAAAACTGGGTATAGATCTCCTCCACTTTGGGAAATCCAAGAATCAGATAAGAGCTTCGTTATCTCTTCTCTCTTGGAGCTTAAACCTCTAAGATGGGGAGGCAGGGCATAGAGCATTTCGTACAGTTCTTCTCTAGGGTGTAGAATTGTCTTCCACTTTATCTCTTTATTCCCTAAGCCATGAGATTTTTATGCTTTTTGAGCATCTAGAAAAAATTGATTTGTTTTTCTCTTATACCTTTTGATTAAGAAAGGATCTTAGCTCTTGTCATTTATGACACACTGGCTCCTGTATAAATGCACACAAAAATTGTGTATTTTAACCAGTTTTTACTTTCTGGGTTTTTAAATTAAGTGTTCATTTTCCAAAAATCCTATTTTCTTTTTCTTTTTTATTACTATGGTTATGTTCTTTTTATGAAAAGATATATCCACAATGAAATAAAAGCAACATTTTATGGGAAAAATATATAAGTAAGATAAATAATAAAAGTAGTAAAATAAAGCTATAATTTTAAATAGTATCCCCAGCTGAGGTGTTAGACATATGAGAAAGGCTAGTTTGGACTTTCCCACTCCAGTTTGGCAACAGCCATAAGGAGCAGAAAATCCCTTCAGATGGGCTCAGACAACCTACAAAATGATGAAGAATAATAAATGGCTCTTGTTCTATGTGGCTCTTGTTCTGTGTAACTCTTGTTACACAGCAGTAGATAACTGACAAAGTAGTAGAAGTGTTTAAAAATTTTATATGATTTGAGCTCTTGGTGGCATTGCACTGGATTAATTAATAATCTTCAAGCTAAAAACATGTATAGGGAAGAATGAAGTGGTTGTTTAAGTCAAGGAAGAATGTTAAAACCAATGAACTTGAATATTTAGCAACTTAGAAATCTATTAAAATATAGAAAGAAAAGTTATTTGAATTATTCAGTATGATTTTTCTCATGTACATTTAATAGGCATATCCAGATCGTTCCATATTGGTCTAAAGTAGTGACCTGCAAACCTTCAAAATTTTTTTCTTAAACAACGCAACTGTGAGGGACAAGTCTAAGGTGACCCACAAAGACCCCTGCCTCTGGTGTTCACACTTTTATATAATACACTCTCCCTGAGTGTGCACCCGCACTCAGTGTGACTTGCTTCTAACCAGTAAGTTATCACAAAAGTGATGGTATGTCACATCCATTATTGCATCAGATTGTAGCACCCTTCTTGCTAGAAACTCTTTCTCCCTAGCTGACTTTGAAGAAGTTTGTGTCCCCATTGGGTGGCCCATGTGGCAAGAAGATGAAGATGGTATTTAGGGCAGCCTACGGTCAATAGCCAACAAAATGCTGGGGCCTCATTTATCTATGGTTTTTATTTTTTATTGCTATGGCTATATCCTTTTCCTAAGAAAGCAAATTCTGCCAGCAACCTGGGTGAATTTGGAAGTACATTCTTTTCCAGTCAAGCCTCAGATAAGAACAGAGTTTGACTGACATCTTGACTGCAGCCTAATGGAATCCTGAGTGGAGGACCCCAGATAAGCTGTGTCCAAAACCCTGACCCTCAGAAACTGTGAGATGTGTGAGAAGTGTATATAATTTGTTATACAGTAATAGGTAACTAATACACCGAACGTTAAAATTTTTCAAGTTCTAAATATTTATGTATTGATTTCAATTTATAACTACATATACTATATATAAAAACACAAACATTTAAACTAAAATTATGAGAGAAAAAATAACTTGAAATGTTTTTGTTTTCATAAACAGGAAACACTTTGTTTATAATAAAATCCTTACGAATAATACTTTTTAGTGAAAACTTGTGATTATATTTTTTAAAATTATGATGTAGAAAAATACAGCCAGTGACCCATCTCTAATATTTGTGAATTGGTGACTCTTTTTTTTTTTTTAATGTTTTATTTATTTTTGAGAGAGAGGGAGATCACAAGTGGGAAAAGAGCAGAGAGAGAGGAGACAGAATCAAAAGGAGACTCCAGGCTCTGAGCACAGAGCCCGATGTGGGGCTGGAACCCACAAGCTGTGAGATCATGACCTGAGCTGAAGTTGGATGCTTAACTGACTGAGCCACCCAGGCACCCCTAAATTGGAGAATCTTTTTGAGATACATACATTTTTAGCTATGAGAGCTATTGAAACCCAGTATCAAAGTAAACTATTCTTGGAAACTGACTTGCATATCCCTACATCCCAACTTATTAAACCAATATTAAAATAATAAGAAGGCATATTTATCCACATTGCCATCATTGCGCATATTAATAATAGCATAATGAATGTTAGCGAAAGTAAATGTTTTATACAATTAATAAGTAATTAAAAAGCATAATCACTTTTACTGAAATCTTTAAAATATGCATTTAAGGGGGCGCCTGGGTGGCTTAGTCGGTTAAGCGTCCGACTTTCGCTTAGGTCATGATCTCGCGGTTCGTGGGTTCGAGCCCCGCGTCGGGCTCTGTGCTGNGAAATAAAATAAAAATATTAAAAAAAAATATGCATTTAAGATAAGATTTATAAGATGTATACTATTGCTGATGATGTATAGTATATGTCATTTACCCATAAATAAATATCAGGATTATATGCTATAATTTTTCTTAAACTCATAGAGTATATATCATACCTCTCAATCCAGAAAAAGATGTTTTCTTTAGCTCTTTACACACACAAGCACAATCTCTTGGGACCCTCATCTTCCTTCAGTTTAAGGATAGGAATTTGGGACATCCTTCATTTAACCCAAGCTTTTCCACTGAGCTGCAGCTCATTGGCACATCAGGATCTCGGCAGGTTAAATTCTGTGGTTACTCCAGAGGTGGGTATGATGAAGTTATTCTTAAATCTTGACATTGCCTAAAAGTGCCAACTACCAGTGACAGCACAGCAACAGAATTGCCCTCAGAACTGAATTCTAACATTTTATTTGGGAAGGGCTGCTAATGCACCTAATAGTGCCCATATAATTGCATGACGCTGCTTACAAACTCAGGTTTTTTCCGTGTATGACTTTATGGGAAGAAAAAAGCTGATAAGGAGATCTATGTCTGTCTAAATAACCTGACGTATAATGCAGTGCATTTGTGTTATGGAGGATGGACGTAAATTCTAAAATTTCTTGTCCACTTGGCATGTCTACTTATAAGGACTGAGTCAGTTATTCATGATAGCTCAGCAAAATGCAGATGATTTTAGAAGAACATAGTTTAGATTAAGCAACAACTACACTTAAAAAATCAGGAAATAGTATGAAAACTCATATACTAAGCTTTTTGGATGTATGGATGGATGATTTTTTCCATTTCCGATGACTTTTTTCCATTTGATTCACAATGGCTTTTAGTTTCTCCAAGATTTCCTTGGGGCTGTTGACAATCTTCAAGGATAATCTCCACAATCGATTGGTGAGTTGCATACTTTACTGCAGGCTCCTAGTGTCTGAGAGCTCTTTCCTACAATTCTACAATTTTCTACAATTGCTTTAATCGATTTCCCTTGATTTCATTCTCACTGATGGTCCGGTAAAACAAAACTGATTTCCATTCTTAATTATGTGATAGAGTACAGCAAATGCTGTATGATGTATTCTGACTTCCAGCTCATTTCAATTTGTTCAGAAGGTAACAAATTGATGCCAAAATATAGCTGTAGCTATAACATGAACAGTACTGATTTTATAAGAAAACAGCATTGGTGTAACCAATTTCCAGTCCCTATTGTTCAGTCTCTCAAAATCTATTTATCATCTATTTCCATAGTTAGGAACGCTTGCATAATATTATGTCCATTCTATCTGTTTCATTCCAAGAATGATCAAAGGCCATCTTCTCTTTATTTTTATTATCATAAGTCATATCTTTTTTATGTGAACAATCATACTATACCAAGAACGAAATTCAGTTAAATACAGTGCAAAGTAAACAAGGTCACAGAGCAAATGCCTTTAAGTCCTTTGCTTTTTAAGTGGGAACCACTGTATCTTTTGCTCATGACAGGTATGGAGAAACAATTTATTAATAACAGAGCTTCATAAAGCATCTGGTATCCAATTATTTCAGATACTGATAGTATGACATGGTTACTAAAACTGTGGCTCTAGGATCAGACTGTGTAGGTGTGGGGTTCAGATATGATGGGAAGCAATTTATTTAACTTCATCATGCCAGTTTCTTCTCTCCACTGGGTCACAAAGGGCTGTTTTGAAGATTTAGTGAGATAATCTACAGAATGTAACTGGCATACAGAACCATGCAGTAAATGATAGGTCTTAGTACTTTCAACGTTGGTATTATTAGAAAGCTCTTTCTTACAGCAAGCTGAAAACCATCCACCTGTGCTTTCCCAACTTTGTTCCTTCTTCAGCCTTCAGTAAGAACCTGTGTAATGGGATTTCAAGGACATTCCAAAGAATGATCTCTCCCTTACTCTTGAATTAAATCTATCCCCTTTTGGTCCTACAGTAGTATCTTTAACAATTAGAGCTTATTTTCTAGGATACGACATTGCCTTCCATTAAAGGTATATGCATCTCTGAGAACATAACACATTAAGTGATCATAATCCTTAATATCCCAATGTTACTTCATCTAATGACTCTCTATGAACAATAGGCCCCATGACAAGTTTGGGGCTTTGGTTCTAAAGGGCTGCCCTTCATTCAACTAAATGGAGTTCATCAGTGTTTAGTGTTCAGCCCAACCCACAGATTTCTGACCTACTGCATTTCTGATCTTGGCAGGATTCAAGATGGCAGGGCCGCACTTCGATATTATGCTCTTAATTCTTTTTCTCCTCCGACAAGGCTCTCAAATCCAGTCATTATAAGAATTTGCATGACTACACTGCCAGGGCTTCTGCTGCTGTTATTTTCAGAGCAAAACTGGGGGTTGGAGTTTACGATTTTTATGCCAAACAATTTGGATTTGCACCTGGGGTCTTTGAGATTTTAGTCTGCTTCTCCAAACTGCTCTATTATCTTTTTTGTTCCCCTAAAGTCTCTACCTATGGCTGCGCTGTTCCCCCATCTGTATTCCAGCTCCCCTAACATACAGATGCAGCTCTCTGCTCATCATTGAAAAGCTCCTTTCTTTCTAGAATTCCATTATGTGTTTCTTGTGTCCACTACTTTTCACTAGAGGCAGAAAAAAGTAGGATTTTTTTGTTTTGTCCAGATTCCTCTTGTTCTTGTATTTAATCATCCTAACTGGAAGCAGAAATGGTTTTCTACTCTTTAGTCTATTTTATGTTGATGAGAAAGAAATTGTACATCAGAACTGAAGCCTCTAAAAGAATATTGAGGCTCAATCAAGTATTGTATATCTGTCCTTAAACCAAGTTGCAAAAATGACTTGCAAACCTATTGCTATTTTCTTAAACATTAGAGAATTATTAGGAACTGAAAATAGTCTTAAAAAATGGTCACATATTTTCCCATACAGGCATGTGAATCTTCATCGATGCTTTTAACAAGTTGGCAGTTAGGTGAATATTTTTGCATTGTGAATTAGCATAGCAAAATCTGTGATTTCTTTTTGAGTCTTTATAGTAACCCCCATCACCACTTACAGAGACAGTTTCTTGTAACTAAACTTTTAGTTCACATTCTGGGAGAAAACTCCTGTGATCCTGATTTTTAAAACATTTTTTTAAGTTTATTTATTTTGAGAGAGAGAGATAGAAGGTGAGCAGGGGAAGAGAAGGTGAGAGAGAGGGAGAGAGAGAATCCCAAGCAGGCTTTACATATCAATGCAGAGTCCAACTTAGGGCTTGAACTCAACAAACCATGACACCATGACCTGAGCTGAAACCAAGAGTCAGGAGGTTAAATGACTGAGCCACCCAGATGCCCTTGTGATCCTGACTTTTGAGGAAGTTAATTAACATTTGGATTTTCTTTTTTTTTTTTTTAATATTTTTATTTATTTCTAGGAGAGAGAGACAGCGTGAGCAGGGGAGGGTCAGAGAGAGAGGGAGACACAGACTCTGAAATAGGCTCCAGGCTCTGAGCTGGCAGTCAGCACAGAGCCCGACGCGGGGCTCGAACCCACGAACCATGAGATCATGAACCAAGCGAAAGTCGGACGCTCAACCGACTAAGCCACCCAGGCGCCCCAACATTTGAATTTTCTAAAATTTTCTGTGAACTGGTATTGACAGAAGTGTTGAATCACTATACTGTACACCTGAAACTAATACTACATACTACATGTTAACTAACTGGAATTTAAATAAAAACTTTAAAAAAATTAAACTCCTCTAATAGAAATAATCTAGATGTAGTTTGATAACCTGTGAAACACTGTAATCAGAAGCCGTGTCTCCTATGCTTTAACTCTATCTGTAATTGGCACAGTATGTTTATGACTATTTTCACTGATGAAATGAGAAATGCTCAGTATATGTGGAAATGGCTAGAATTATGTTATAGCCACTCTCATCCTTTCATGAGCATGGAGTAAGAATCTAGGGAGCCAAGTAGCTTACACCTGATTGAATAGGTCTGTAAAATCATGGATTACATGTGGTTTTCTGGAGGGTCCGGTCACTTGGTTCCATTGAGAAAGTTAGCTGGAGTTTGTCATTAGAATATTATTACATCTGCCTGGTTTTGTTCATTGTTGATGGATTCATAAATAATAATCTTCATACCAACGAGTACTTTGCACCTCGTGTTCTTCCCTAGTGATAAGGAAGTGGCAGGGAAGGAGAGGCAGAAAGTATATAAAATACTGTAGTTGACATGGCAAAAGAAGGTGTAGGATAAATCAAATCAAAGGAAGAGTGGTCATTTCTAAATGACTACTGAAGCAGTCGTGAAGGACTTCATAGAGAAGCTGACATTTGAATTAAGCTTTAAATATGGTTAAGTATTCACTGTGTGGCCCACAGGGAAGGGGCTGGCTACGGCAACAGCACTGTGGAGTAAGGGTTCCGCATGGTATTTTCACCGGACCTGAAGTAACATGACGTGACTCAAGAGTAGATTGTCTTTACACGAAAGATGCCTTGAAGATCTTACTAAGAAGCTTGGCCTTAATTTTCAATCCCTGCAGAGTTATGAAGAGAATTTAAGCAGCAGAATAACATGATCACATTTACTCTTTAGGAAGATCATTCTGGCAATGGTGGTCATTCTTGTTGGCAAAGACATCTGCTAGGAGATTGTAGCAGGGACTGGTTAGTTGTTCACAAGGTACATTTTCTTTCTTTCTTTCTTTTTTAATGTTTGTTTATTTTTGAGAAAGGAAGAGAGACAGAGTGCAAGCTGGGGAGAGGCAGAGAGAAAGGGAGACACAGAATCTGAAGCAGGCTCTAGTCTCTGAGCTGTCAGCACAGAGCCTGACGTTGGGCTCAAACCCATGAGCTGTGAGAGCATGACCTGAGCCTAAGTCATATGCTCAGCCGACTGAGCCACCCAGGTGCCCCTACAAGGTCCATTTTCTTTTCCTCCTTAGCACACAACTAGATTGAATGAATATGCTAGGGTCTCTTAAAAGTGGGTGGAGCCATATGGTGAGTTCTGGCTGAAGGAAAATGGATAACAGAAGTGATGTGTGGCACTTTGAGGCCCAGCACCCAAGACCCATCCACACGGAATCCTGCATATTCTTTACCCCTAGGAAGTGATGTATGACACTAAGCTAGTGACACTAAGTAGAAGCTCTCTGGGTGTCTAGGTCACTATTTGAAGAAGGGCTACCCAATGAAACTAAAATGCATGTTTGGAGTATTTTGTGAGTAAAAAATAAATTTGTTGGGTTAAGCTACTGAGGTTTTGAGGTGAATTTGTCACAGCAGTTTCTTTCAAGTAAACAGAGATGATCACTATAGTTTGGTAAGGGATGACAAGATCCTAAGTGGTTGTGGGGATAGAAAGAAATGACTTTTATGATAGATGTTTAGACGGATAGAAATAGCAAGGGATATGATTAATCGACTACGAAGTAAGTGGAGAAATAGAGAATTTCAGCTTCTCAGCTGGGACAATTGGGAAGATGGTAACCATAAAAATGGTAATAGGATTCACAGTTGTCTGAAAGATTCATTTGTTTACAATTTTCTTTTTTAAACATGTTAAGTAATCTCTATACCCAACATGGGACTGGAATTTATACCCTCAAGATCAAGAGTTGCATGCTCTGCTGACTGAGCCAGCCAGGTGCCCCTGTTTACAATTTTTTATTCTTTTCTATCCTTTGCCATGCCTAAATGGGGGTACAGTATACTTCCCTGCCCCATTAATTTGGGGGTCGGCCATGTGATTTTCCTGGACCAATGAAATGAGAGTAGGAGCTTCAGTTTGCCAGTTCCATGCAGAAGCCTTAAGAAACATTTCATGTTTTCACTCTCCACGACTGTTTCTGCTCTCCTGCCCTCTACCATGAGGACATGATGACCTAGGATGTTTTTCTTCAGCCATCCTTTAATGGTTCAAGCCTCAACACAATCTGGAGCAGAACCATCAGAGCTGACTCACAGATCCCATAAACAAGAAGTAAATGTTTGTGCTTGTTCAGCCACATGAATTATGCAGTGTTTATCACAGAAAAAAAATGGAGCAATTTGGATTAGATACTTGAAGTATGTAATAGGAAGTTGGGAATGATATTCTGGAGAAGAATAAACTGGACATATAGATTTTGGAATTGTACTGACTGATGTCATTAAGATCCATAAGGTCACCCAGTAAACCACAGAGGAGAGGAACTCTAAAGATGGAAGGGAGTCCCAAGAGTAGCAGCAATGGAAGTGTGGGAACAGAACATACAGTAGAAAGGAGAATGAACCGTCAGAAGTCCAAGAAAAGAACCAAGAACAAGTAACGTAATAAAAATGAAGGGATGGCAGTACTTTAAAGAGTGTGTTAAAGAGCAATATCAAACATCACAAAACGTGCAGGTTAAAGAATGTTGAAAATATTTCTTTGAATACAGCAGTTAGAACACATTGTTAACAGTCCTCTTTTTTTTAGTTATCTTTTTTAATAAGATTTTCAATGGACTTAATGCAGTCTGTACACTAAATTAATGTTTATTCTGTGGATGTTCGTTGAGTGAATTCCTTTGCTCTACTGCACTTAAATACATGTTAAAAAAAAGTATCGGGCACCTGGGTGGCCCAGTCAGGTAATTGACTCTTGATTTCGGCTCAGGTCATGATCTCACAGTTTGTGACTTCGAGCCTCACATCGGGCTCTGTGCTGGAAGGTGGAGCCTGCTTGAGATTTTTTACCCTACCCCCCACCCCTCTTACATGCTCTCTCTCTCTTTCTCCCAAAATAAGTAAATAAACATTAAAAACTTTTCTAAAACAAGAAGTATCAAACAAAAACAATCTTGGCATTTATTCAGCATTTTATACAGTTAAGCTTCTATATTATGTGAATATAAAACACTAATATTGCTTTAAAAATTACTGTTTTACTTTTAATAGTATAAAACAATGATTTATTAATTGACATGGTAGACATTGAACTCAATTTTTTAGGAAAATTTAATGTTTAGAGGAGAAAATACACCTTTATTTTTTTTTTTTGCTCTTGCTTCAATTCAAAAGTTGCTCTAAGTCGGTAGATTTCACCCACCTAGCCAATATTTAAGAGGACATTTAAACATGCCAACAAGTCTGTTTAACAATGTTAAAATTATATATGTAAACTTTTTAATTTATTGAATTTCAAATCAATGAAACATAAGCTGGTTCAGAGCACTAAGGAAGAAGTGGGATACTATATGTGTAATGTACTTGATTGATTGTCTTTTCAGAAATAGAGTTTAATGAGCTTTTATGAACCATAACACAGAAGAAAACATATTTTCATTAGAAAACTTTCAGAATGACTGCTAGCTTCCTTAAGGAAGTTCCTGGATAATAAAATACTAAACATTTTGTTTAACAATTTGCTACCTAAAACCTTCTGCAATGTGGAATTTTTGCCATTTGAAAAGCTTTCAGTCTTTTAGTGGAAAAGACTGTTGATATTTAATTTACTGAACTAGAAAATACAAGCATAGCTTTTATGGTCCAGAAAGATATTATGATAATATCTCTACAATTATTTAAAATTATATTGCTATTCTAGTATTCCAAAATCCACTAAATAACTTTAAATATAGGTTACAACAGTGTTAATCTTTTATGGACTCAGTAATGTAATAATAATGAAATGAACTTTTTTTTTTTTTTGAAAACATAAGGGATAGCTGTGAAAGTTCCCCAAGCATATTCCTGAGGCACGTAGGAGATTATTTTGGTAGGCTGAAGGTTTCAGCCTAAATCATGAGAACCATTTCCCTTTGAGGGAAATGAAAGCTAATTTAGCTGACTAATTCATTCAACTCAGGAGGGATGGAATAGTTCCGAATTGGTCTGGAGAGAAGACTGTCGACTACCGAGTTTCCCTTTTGAAATAATTGCTTTGTGGATATTTTCCACTGGATATCATAAGTTGAGCCCTTCCTTTGAACTAATGTCTTTTTCTTGTTTTTGTACAATACTGATCGATCCTCATGCCTACTGAATGTTTGCCAATATGATTCAACCTCTAAGCATACCTGTGCATTTCTACCAGCCTTACATGAATCAACTGTGTTCACAATTAAACCTGTTTGTAGGGACACCTGGGTGGCTCAGTCGGTTAAGCTTCCGACTTCAGCTCAGGTCATGATCTCACGGTTCATGGGTTTGAGCCCCGCGTCAGGCTGTATGCTGACAGCTAGCTCAGAGCCTGGAGCCTGTTTCAGATTCTGTGTCTCCCTCTCTCTCTGACCCTCCCCTGCTCATGCTGCCTCTCTCTCTCTCTCAAAAATAAATAAATAAATACACTTGTTTGTAATTTAGATATTACACAATATAGTAAAATATGAATTGGAAAATGTTGCAGTACCTATTAAGTTTAATACCTTGGAAAACTTAATAAATACATTCAGATTAAGTGTGTGCCAGACAATTCTAAAGTAATAAAAAGAAGATCATGAAAAATCCAAAATCCAGAGGGATTCTGTACTTTGCCTGTAAAGGTCTTAGTTATCTTTGTGGTTTAGAAACCACAAAGGTCTTAGTGTTCCTTGTGGTTTAGGAAACACAAACTAAAAATCTTTGATAATGCATTGTAATTATGGTTTATGCAAGAAAGACAGCTTGAAAGTCTGATCACAGATGTTTACCCCCAAAAAAGTCTTTGGCCTGCCAATCTAAAGATTACTAATAAAGGTAAATATATAGATGTTAAGTAAAAAAAATCGGATATGTAGATCTCTCTTTTAAGAATACCTGTTTTAAGTAACTTTCTATTAACCAGTCCACTTCATGTTTCTATGCCATTTCGTAAGAAGGCTTTTGATGTTGCCCAAATCTGCTGAAGCTTTGCCATCCTGATAAAGCTCTTACTTACCCTAGTCGTCATTTGTCCCTTTGTTACTTGTCTCATTTGCACCAATTTCCCTACTGATAATTTGTGCTAACATTACCATGCCCAAATGTATGCCCATATCAGGGCAGCTAAAACAGACCTAAGCCCTGATAAGGGTTGTATCTCTGAAGATAAAGCAGATGGGGATGGAGGAAGATGAGAAGCTATGACTTGGCATACAACAATTCTTAACAAATGTTGGTTGAAATAAATGTCTTTAAATGTCCCAGTGGGTAGTGATTCCACTCATAATTTGTTTTCCTTTGGAAATAGGATTGTTTCTATAATTTTCTTTTCTAAGTCTTACATTCTTGTATGGAGTTTTTTTCATTTTCCTCCCTCCTGTTATAAATTAAACAAACATTGGAAAATTCCAAGCATTATCTCTACATATAAATTGCCATACTGATTTATAGATCATTTATGAGTAGGTCTTCTATTGATCTTATGATCTGAATCATAAAGCCAGGAAATGGGTATTCTACTTAAGAAGAGCGCTAGACAAAGCTAAAGTAGAGGTTCAAGTCACAAGTATACGATTCTCTAACAGCCTGACTTTAGGGAATTCGTTTAATATAAAAATGTTAGTGCTCTTATGTTACAGGTAAAGCATTTTGTAAGTTTTAACAAACTAGAATGGCATAACATTATTGCAGACATTACATAAGTAGTTTCTTTGGCTAGGATAACTGTTTTTTGTTTTTTTTTTTTAACTTTATTGGATCATCCTCAACCTAGTGTTTAAATAACTGGGTAATACTCTTCTATAGAAGAACTGCTTGTCTTTACTTTTTAATTACAGTTTAACTTGGATGAGAATGGAATTCTTGTTCAGCTATAGATTAGCACAGGGGCAATTGTTCTTTTTCAACTGGATAGTCCCAAATAAGAGTGCTTCTTCCCTAGAACTATTTTTAATAATTCAGAATTTCATTATGAACTAGGATACTGGATAGAGAATCATGAGACTTGGTTTCTATTTCTGACACTATAACTAATTTGGTATTCTTTTGGGACAAGACAGTTAGCCTCTGCTTTAGTTTTATGAGCTGTAAATTGATATAAAAATGGCTTCTAGGATAGAATATCTGCAAAGTTACTTTTATTAAGGAAAATATGATTTTTAAAAGTATTATGAATAAGAAAAAGAAGATACCCTCTATTTTAAAGTAAATGGCTAGATACATAAACCTCATGTACTGTAATTATATGCAAAAATATCTGTTAGGTATAGATAGGTTCTATATTAATTATTAATTTCCACTTTCCTTCAGAGAAAATCCATGGAGTAAGCATTTTAATTCCTTTTAAAGATATTTTAAAACAACAAAATGCAGAAAGGCATTATTATTTTTTTTCTTTTTTTAATAGAACAACATTTACAAAGACCAGACTCCTTGAAGGATAGTGTGAGAATCACATGCTTGACCACATACTATTTTCAGCAGAGCTTGGCTGATGGTATCTAGTCTTTGTTAAAACTGGCCAGAGTTAGAATTAAGAATGGAGGTTGTCTATGGCAATTTCCAGCCTGAGGTTCCTTCAAAATTTAACATGTCATCACCATTCTCGCTTCAGATGTCTTTTTCCTAGCTTATTTCTAGCATTAAATTTACCCTCAGAATGAGATTCTCCTGTGGAATGAAAACAGTTAGACCACTCTGGAAACCAAGATTTAGTAAATCTTCTCTCAAGATTATTCACATTTCGACTCTTGCAATTGCTAATTTAGTTTTTTATTTTATTTTATTGATTTAATTTTTAAATGTTTATTTTTGAGAGAGATAGAGCACAAGTGGGGAGGGGCAGAGAGAGAGGGAGACACAGAATCTGAAGCAGAATCCAGGCTCTAAGCTGTCAGCACAGAGCCTGGTATGGGTCTCGAACTGACAAACTGTAAGATCTTGACCTGAGCCAGTCAGATGCTTAACTGACTGAGCCACCCAGACACCCCGCTAGTTTGCATTTTAAAAGGAGACGCATTTATAGTCCCCACCACTAAAGTTGCTAACTTAAGCCTAAATAATTCCTCTAACATGTCTGTTATTTCCTATTTCTAACTTCTCAGAAAATACTGCTGCCGTCAAATCTCAATCTGTTGGAAGTTACCGCATGAGAGTTTCAATAGTGTCTTCCTTCACACAGGAGAACTGAGGCAGAGTGCTTCATTTCTTACCCCAGCCGTTGGTAGTTACCAGACTCTGGGAAACTGAAGTAGCCAAGTTTATGTCAGAGATGAAAAGATTCTCAAATTAGCTCTGGGTCTCCAGAGGGCACCTAAGAGACTTAATGTTATTAATATATGTTTATTATTAGGCAGTCATCTCAAGTTTAGTACTGTATATTTTAAAGGCCAGTTAGAAGGAATTTTTTTTCCTGAGAAGCCAAAATTATACCACTAACTCCACAGTCTAGAAAAAACAATGAAGGGAAGGAGGACAAGAGAGAGAGCAATGGAGGACAAAGAGTTTGCTGATGAAAATGAAATACAAGTTAAGAGTTCTGAAGAAATAAAGAAGGTTTATTTTTCTTCAACCTTCTTCAGACTACACTGCCTACTCTAAATGCCCACCCCTGTACAGCTTCAGAGTATTGACAATCCTTTACTCTCTGATGGAATCCCTGATGTTTGCATTCAATAGGTATCAAAATCCATAAGGACCACCTCTCTATCAATAGCAGGAATTGTGCTCTAGGAAGTTTCTGATGAACCCAGAAAAGACATCAGGAACATTTTTTTTCCAAGTTGGTAAAAAAGAATCTTAAGTTTTTCTCTCCTAGGGTGAACTACAGCTATTTTGATTCAAACGTCAACCACATGGGGGCGCCTGGGTGGCTTAGTCGTTAAGCGTCCGACTTTCGCTTAGGTCATGATCTCGCGGTTCGTGGGTTCGAGCCCCGCGTCGGGCTCTGTGCTGACTGCCAGCTCAGAGCCTGGAGCCTATTTCAGAGTCTGTCTCCCTCTCTCTCTGACCCTCCCCTGCTCACGCTGTCTCTCTCTCTCTCTCCTAGAAATAAATAAAAATATTTTAAAAAAAATGTCAACCACAGGGACTTTCAATTACAGGTAGATGTTTCCCTGCAGGGAGATGAGAATCGGCCGATAGAAGTCATGCTATTTACCTAATTATTTAAATTGAGAGAAACAGTGGTGATAGACTATTCCAGGAAAGCTTGCCTAGAATACTGTAGTTTTTTTTTTTAATAGTTTATTGTCAAATTAGTTTCCACATAACACTCAGTGCTCATCCCCACAAGTGTCCTCCTCCATGCCCATCCCCCCCTCCCCCCACATCCATCAGTCCTCAGTTTTTGTCAGCATTCAANTTTTGAGAGAGTGAGACAGAGAGAGTGTGGGGAGGGGCAGAGAGAGAGGGAGAAAGAGAATTCCAAGCAGGCTTTGCACTGTCAGCACAGAGGATGTGGGGCGGGAACTCACAAACAGCTAGATCAACCTGAGCTGAAGCCAAGAGTGTGGTATCTAACTGACTGAGCCACCCAGGCGCCCCTGTTAATCAGTCGTATTTTGATTTTTTTGTCAGCTTAATTCTCAGGCACCCAGGTACTGAAATAAGAAGAAAGAGGAAAAGTTGCATTCCTCTCCCACACTTCAAAGCATGACTATGATTTTATGCTAATCTTTTAAAAGTTGCTGGGCTTTTAAAAACTGAGTTACCTACTGCAAAATATTTATTGGATTTCTGATACTTTCATGAAATCAGGTTGCAAGTTTAAATTAGTTTGTCTTTTTGAAATATTGTAATTGTAATTTGTAATAATTTCATAATTTTGAAGACCACCCCAGAAGATTGAGGATTCGTTCTTTAAGATCTGATTCTGTGTTCATTCTATACTTAAATATTATTAATGGCAAGTCCACAAAGAGTAAAATCATCTCAGAGCTGACTGTTAATCATGTTAGCATACCTTCTGTGGAATCTCAAAACTAAGTAGGATGTAATGAGTCATTCCATTTGCTTGCTTGTTAGTGTTTCAGTAGGCATATCTGGAAGGGGGAGGTGTTTAGACTGTACTGTTTATATACAGTTGTAACTAATCTTTGAATTTTGAACTCTACATTGGATAGAATACTTAGAGTGCAACCAACATTCAGAACCAAGCAGGAAGAGGACATAGGCTTATTTTGTTGTTGTAGTTTTGTTTGATTTTTTCTTTCTTTGTTTTTTAGAGAGAGGGAGGGAGAAGAAGGGGCAGAGAGAGGAGAGGGAGAGAGAATCCCAAACAGTCTCTACCCAGCACAGACCCGATGTCACAAACTGTGAGATCATGAACTGAGACAAAATCAAGAGTCAGATGTTTAATCAGCTGAGCCACCCCGGCGCCCCTGCAGTTTTTTTGACATATCAGATTAATATTAAGTCTGTTATAAGATGGGTTGGAAATCTTAAGATATTGTCTTTTCCTTAGTAATTGAGGACAGTAATTCGTATTTAACTCACACACACACACACACACACACACACACACACACTACACATACATTTCCAAAATGTGATTCATCTNACAGGTGTCCCATTTTTGAAAAAATAGCTTTTTAAAGTTTATTTATTTATTTATTTATTTATTTATTTATTTATTTATTTATTATTTTGAGNCACACTACACATACATTTCCAAAATGTGATTCATCTCATCTAAATAAATAGTGGCAAATGATGAAAACAATTAGAATGAAACAGAAGTTTTAGTGTTTCAGGTATGCTGCTATAAATATTTTGTTTTTTAACATTTATTTTTGAGAGAAAGAGAGAGAGAGGGAGAGAGAGAGAAAGAGAGAGAGTGAGAGAGCATGAGAGTGGGAGGGGCACAGAGAGAGGGAGATACAGAATCTGAAGCAGGCTCCAGGCTCTGAGCTGTCAGCACAGAGCCCAACGCGGGGCTCCAACTCAGGAACCACGAGATCATGACTTGAGCTGAAGTCGGATGCTCAACCAGTTGAGCCACCCAGGTGCCCCCAGGTCTGCTGCTATAAATAATTATTTCCAGGAAAAGGGGACTTGGGAAAAAAGAGAGAGGTAAAAAATAAAACACTTTTAAGTAAATGTGGAGAATATCTGTGCATTCCAAACCTCAGAAATATGTGAAAAATGTGTAATAAGTTCTAATTCTCCCAAAGACCTAGTCAAAACTCCATAATTAGAAAAAATACAGAAGAACAGATGGGGAAGGTTTCAATGATTGCTTCTGCAAGTGTAGCTTACTTACAACATTTCAAACTTAATGTTAAAAGTAAGAGTAATAAGTAATAGAATGAAATTTTCCTGACTGACAGCTAAGTTGTTATTTAGTTGTAAATTCACTTATTTGTGGTTTAACTCTTTTTGGTTAATTAGAATTCCAGCAGTAAATTCTTCACTGAGCAGTGATGCAAGTAGTTAATAGTGGTCTAATATCATTTATCGAATTTTGTCTCATTTTGTAATCATTCTCATAGACTACCAGGTTAGTCGACTCTACATCTCTCAAAGATCTGTCCTATAGGTTTTTCTTAGGCAAAAAAAAAAGAGACCTTGACAAAAACAATAAATGTATGTGTGTGTGTGTGTGTGGGTGTGTGGGTGGGTGGGTGTGGGTGTGGTGGGGGATTGTGTACTTGTGTTATTTATCCTCCCTGTGTATCATTTCCTATATTTGTATAATGGGAGTAATAGTATAGCCTACCTTATCTGACTGCTTGGAGTCTTAAACAAGATGATTCTAAACTGCCTCATCTCTAATGAGTATACAGTGAATTTGGACAGTTTGATTAATATTACAATTAGAAGTGTTTATGAATATTCAAATATTTGAGTGCCTACTTTGTGATAGGCACTGGTATTGTAAAACTTCGTGTATTCTCAGTAGCTCAATCTCATAAATTATAGTGGGTATACAATACATAATTTGCATGCCAAGTAATTTTGCATACTAGAATTTCAAATGCAGGCAAATGTTTCTGGGGAATTCTTGAAGTACTATAGAAACAAAGTTAATAGGGGCGCCTGGGTGGCTTAGTCAGTTAAGCGTCCAACTTTCACTTAGGTCATGATCTCGCGGTTCGTGGGTTCGAGCCCCGCGTCGGGCTCTGTGCTGACTGCCAGCTCAGAGCCTGGAGCCTGTTTCAATCTGTGACTCCCTCTGTCTCTGACCCTCCCTTGCTCACGCTCTCTCTCTCTCTCTCTCTCCTAGAAATAAATAAAAAACATTTAAAAAAAAAAGGAAACAAAGTTAATAATATGTACCTTAGCTAGAATAAGAGAGTTCCTAGTTTAAGTGAAGTCTTCTTTTAAAACAAAAAACCCCCACATTATTAGAGGGGCCTGGGTGGCTTAGTTCATTAAGCATTGGACTTTGGCTCAGGTCATGATCTCACAGTTTGTGAGTTTGAGCCCACACACACTGGAATATTACTCAGCCTTAAAGAAGAAAGGAATCCTGCCATTATGACAACATGGATGGCTTTGGAAGGCATTATGCTAAGTGAAATAAGCCAGATAAAAAAGAGGAAAATTGTATGGTATCACTTACACATGGAATCAAAAATGGAATAAATTTTAAAAGTCAAACTCAAAGAAAGATAGTAGAAAAGTGATTGCCAAGATATATGGGACAGAGGAGATAAAAAGATGTTGGTCAAAGAATACCAACTTTCAGTTGTGAGATGAATAAAGTCTGAGAATCTAAGGTAAAACACAGTTACTACAGTCAATAATACTGTAGTATATAATTGAGATTTGTTCAGAGAGTAGAACTAAAATGTCATCACCAAACAAAACAAAACAAAAGAGATAAATATGTGAGGTAATGGATGTGTTAATTAACCCAATGGGAGGTATCTTTTCACAGTGTATACATACATTAAATAATCATGTTGCACACTTTAAGTATCTTAAAATTTTATTCATCAGTTATAAACTCACTAAAACTGAAAAAACAGAATTCAAGATGAGTCCTTTGTTCTATAGTTGCTACTTATGTCATTTCTTTAAAAAAGAGCCATATACCATTTTGTCATAAAATGATTGTGTTTGTTAGACAGTTATCTTCTACATCCTTTTGATAAAAGCACAAGACCTTGATTTTTATCTAAAAATAAAATTAAAACATCAAATAATTGCCTTTATTTATATGAACTCTCATATGTTTCTTTTTGGTGGCAAATATTTAGTTTTTTGTTCGGCTCGAACAAAAGGATGGACAAATGAAACGAAACTTCCGGTTCTGCTTAAGAGACACTGCGCCATTTTTCTTTTTCACAGAGATGGAGTCGTAGTTCTTATGTTGTTTAAGTCAGATTTGAAATAGAACGCCCTCCAAAGTGGAAGAGCCCCAAGCAAGAAGTTGATGTCACGGGGAACACCTGTTTTATCACAGTAGCATTTAACAGTCTCACAACTGCTGCCAAAGTCAATGAAAATACTTTTCTTTCTGTGTTTCCTTCCTTCTTTCCTGCTCTCCCATGTTTCCCTTTCAATTCTCCCTTATTTTAATTCCTTTTTCCTTTTTTTTCTTTTTTAAATCTTTCTTTCTTCCTGTTTTACCCTTCTTCAGATAATGGCTCTTATGGCTTAAAGACTGACATACCACTTTACATCACCTGTATGCATTGAAACTGGAATTCGGGAATACAACTTATTTCCTTTCACAGAGTTCTGAGGAAAAATTAAACATGTCCTGGTCTCTCATGAAGAGGTGGTTTTTCAAAGAAGCCTGGCTATGGAATGATTTGATTTTTTTTTTCAACATTTGTATTTTATTTGGGACTGCTGCACTTACTAGTACTGTTCAGTTGTATACCACCCATTCTCACTGAGTTTATTTTCAAACTTAATTCAAGAACTCTGGAGTAGATTCACAGAAGATTTTGGAAAAATACCTAGTTTTGCTCTTTGGGACTGTGAGTGCCTGTAAGACCGACCTCTGAGAGTGGGGAAGCACTGAACAATTCTAATACTGGTTTGAGGTTTTAATCTTTTCTTATATACCAGAGATCTTGATTATGGAAATAAATTATACAACTCAGAATGATTATGGAGAGATTGCTTTAAAACGTATGTGGCCATAACTATAATCCTCAGAACCAAAGGGTAAGATGATTTGAGAACTATTTCAGGTTGTCTGGCACTTTCTTATATATCAAACTGAATAATCTTTTCTGGTATGAAAATCTAATATATTTTTACTAGATTATGAGGCAGTATATTTGCAAAATTATGTAGATCCTGACCACAAGATAGCCACATACATTGACCAAATTACTAACAAATTGTACTAACAGTGTATGAGAGCAACCATTCAAGGTATTTTAAATGGGAAGGAATTTAATGAATTGGGTAGCTACAGAATCCTTGGAAAGAAAGGGGGAGTGGAGGTCAGGGAAAGCTACCACCATTACTCAAGAGTTCAAGAAACTGCATAATTCATAGGAAACCACTGCCCATGACCACTGCCTGAAGCTTCGAAGAGAGGTTAATGCTTTCATATTATGTGTAGTTTTCTGAACTTGAAGGCACGAAAAAAGAATCACAGGAAAATTGAGCTAAAGTTGTTGCCACATTTACTCCCTTGAGTTCAAATTATATAGCTGCACCTCACAGAAAACACTAAATTCAATCTTGCTTTATCTATTCAAATGATGTATTCATTAATTAAAGAGATTGAACTTGGGGCACCTGGGTGGCTCAATCAGTGAAGCGGATGACTTCAGCTCATGTCATGATCTCGCTGTTTGTGAGTTTGGGCCCTACATTGGGCTCTGTGCTTACAACTGAGAGCCTGGAGCCTGCTTCAGATTCTGTGTCTTCCTTGCTCTCTGCCCCTACCCTGCTTGCACTCTGTCTCTGTCTATCAAAAAATTGAATAAAAGTGATAAAAATTTAAGAAAAAAAGAGATTGAACTTAAATGCCATCAATATAAACATGACCGCTATAAAACGCCTAACTTTAAGATACATCTAATGGGGGCGCCTGGGTGGCTTAGTCGGTTAAGCGTCCGACTTTTGCTTGGGTCATGATCTCGCGGTTCGTGGGTTCGAGCCCCGCGTCGGGCTCTGTGCTGACTGCCAGCTCAGAGCCTGGAGCCTGTTTCAGTCTGTCACTCCCTCTCTCTCTGACCCTCCCCTGCTCACGCTGTCTCTCTCTCTCTCTCTCTCTCCTAGAAATGAATAAAACATTTAAAAAAAAAGATACATCTAATGGCAGTTTCTAGGGCTAATTTAGAAAATCAGAGTTCATCAGGAACTGCAAGAAGGTTGTGCTGGAGGCTATAGTAGCCATCAGAGACAGCTGTATCTTTAAGCTGGAAGCAAAGCAGTCTCTAGAATGGGGCTAAATCTTCGGATGTGGAGTGGTTTGAATGGAGGTCCCCACTTAGCCTGCTGCAAGATGCAGACAAACTATGTTAGCAGAAATAGAGCAAAGTTGAAACCTCCAAATGGTTAGAAAGTCATATGTCCATAACTCTCCCCAATCCCTTTCAGTTAAGTCATAAATTAGTTTACTTCTTTGACAAATATTTACGGAGTCTACTACTTGCTAGCATGTGGTATGTCATGGATAGAACAGTGAGGAAGAGGGAATAAAATCTTCTTGGTTGAGCTTATATTCTAGAAAGTCATTAAAAAATCGGTTTGACATCTGCCTCTTCTCTGGTCTTTGATCTGCCCACATCTAGGTGAGGTTAGGAAAGCTGAAGAAAACTGTGGCCATAGGTTTAAAGGACATGACGTGCTCTCATTCTTAGGGACACAAAGCATCATATTGAGACGATTAGGAATCACAGTTATAAACAGGGAATTCTGCCCAATAGAAGAGACATTTCTAAGTATTGTTCCCATCTCTCTTGTTTTTCATTTTTATGGCATTCACTTCATTTTATGGCATTTCATGACTTTTTTATGACACTAAAACTCCAGAAGCTTTTTCAGCACATTACAATACTCAAAAACAGCCCTCACAGACTATTGAATTTTCAGAGTTGGTTGTAACTTAGAATGTATTCAGTTTAACCCTCAAATAATCTCTTTTCAGTAGAAATAAAAGCTATGACTATTGTAAGTCTTTTGTACCTGATGTCTTAACACTGGAAAAATCGATAGTCATTAACGGTTTGTCTGCTTCTGCACGTCTGCTTTATACACAGGCAGGCGCTACAGTCACATTACTTGAGAAGTTTTTCTCAGACCTATTTCTCTTTTTTTTTTTTTAATTTTTTATCGTAGCTTTATAAGTGGCCAGGTACCTGTAATATTTTGAATCATTCAAATGATAGTAACGGGACACTCATGTTTGGAAAAGGAAGCAGCACCAGGGAGACTGGAATGTTCTTCCCAGGAGATGCAGTCACATTATTTGATAGAGTAGGCATGCTGAGTGAGTAAGACATTAGAAAACCAGAGACCAGCCCACGGGACCTGAATCTTTGCGGATCTAACTACTTTCTTGCACTCCTTTTAAATTCAACTGCTTGTTGATTTTGGGTGCTTAGAACAGAGTGAAAATTTGGACATGGAAAATTTGGCATTTTACAAAGAGTTCCAATACTGTTCAAACTGACTTGTATATCAAAGTGAATTGGTTCATGTATGAGCCAGGTAGCAGGATGGGGCCTGTGGTAGTATGATGTCAAGGTCCAGAGTTCTGCACACACAGAGTTGTGCAGAGGCACAAAGAAAAAGCTATTTCCTAGGTATCAGTGCTTGTAGTCTCAACACACACACACACACATACACACACCCTTTTTTGCCCAAGACTGGTAGTGAAACATTAGAGTTTCCTACTCTTCAGGGCCATGGAATTTTTCCAGTGTAGACTGATGAATCACAACTTTGTAGATATCAGAAAAAAAGCTTTTCTCAATAAAGGCTGAACACAAATTTCTTACCAAGTTAGTAGGAAAGGGGATCAGAACTCATTAAAATTTAGAAAAAAATTTTAAATGTGGTGGGTCCTATTTCTGAGCATGGTGGTCGTTGTCAATTCATAGCCAATATGTATTAATTATAATAAAATTGTAGAACTGATGACAGAAATATCTAGATAAGCAGGATTAAAGAAAACTTCTGCTGTTATTTTACATAATCTGAGAGGATTAGACAGATTATTTATATATTTCCTTCAAATTTAATCTTGAAATCACAATCACAGAAATGAAGATTTATTTAAAAATAGTTGAGGAAGCTGGTCAGAGTGGCTAAAATGAACAAATCAGGAGACTCTAGATGCTGGTGAGGATGTGGAGAAACAGGCACCCTACTACACTGTTGGTGGGAATGTAAACTGGTGCAGCCCCTCTGGAAAACAGGTTGGAGGTTCCTCAAAAAGTTAACAACAGAACTCCCCTAGGACCCAGCAATAGCACTGCTAGGAATTTACCCAAGGGATATNCAAACAAACAAATAAATAAATAAAAATACTTGAGGGGTGCCTGGGTGGCTCAGTTGGTTAAGCTTCTGACCGTTAATTTCCACTCACGTCATAATCTTATGGTTGTGAGATTGAGCCCTGTGGTGAGCTCCATACTCGGCATGAAGCCTCCTTAGGATTCTCTCTCTCTGTCTCTCTCTCTCTGCCTCTCTCCTGTTTGCTCTCTCTCTCAAAAAATAAAAGTAAAAATTGTCAAAATGACCAATCTTCTTTTGTTTATTGTTCATATCCAGATGTGACATTTCACTAAAAAATAGACTTCTTTAAAATACCTAATAAATGCATTAAGTAGAATTTATGGTTTCCATAGTTTTTTGTTTGTTTGTTTGTTTGTTTGTTTTTGAGAAAGAGCATGCACGTTCATGCAGCTGGGGGGACAGAAAAAGAGATAAAATCCTAAGCAGGCTCCATGTTCACTGCAGAGCTTGACAGTGGGCTCGAGCCCATGACCTTGGGATCATGATCTGAACTGAAATTAAGAGTCTGATGCTCAACTGACTGAGCCACTCAGGCACCCCTCCATAGTCTTTTAAAATACTGATGATGATATTTACTCTTCAATAACTGAATGTCATGTGACTTTTACAAAGAGAAGAAGTTACAAAACTGAGAAAGTAAGAATAAGAGTGAAGGGAAGTTAGAAATAATAAGAAATGAAAAGTAGATAGATAGAAATATAATTATATTTCTATATAATATAGAATTATATTTCTATAAATATATTATATTATGATAAATTTAGGCAATTTTTAAAAAGCAATTGCTTTCAGTTCCTCAAATCTCAGTTTTGAACTTTATTCCTACATTTACCCAAGTGAAAGTAAATAGGAAATCTTTAGTAACCTTGAGCACTAGTAAATATTGGTGTGTATTAGTATTAGTATTTTTGGTGTTCTCAACCCATCTTCTTTACCTCTCCTCTCTAGCATGTGTATGTGTATATACACATGTGTGCATATATATGTGTGTGCCTGTGTGGTTGTGTGTTTATTGGCAGAGAATGCTTCAATATCGATATCAGTTTTTAAGCCTGTGTTGAGTTTTGCCCATTCTCCAGGTTATCCTTCATGCCTAATACCACTAATATGGACAACTGACTATCATTTATAGGCTTAGCTGTCTTCTAATATTTAAGATCAATTCTGAATTCAGATAAGAGAAGAATCTCTTGTTCAACCTTCTGCCACTCAGAGTAAAATTACTCTGGTTGCTAGTTATATGGTGATTGTCAGATAATTGTAATACTGAGTTTATTTCCTTTTCTACATCATGGGCCAGCTCTGTGTTTCTCGCCTAAGTGCCTGTTGCTTAGCCTTGGTTTAGTAGCCTGCCAAGTATATTTGGAGATACTTCTGAGCACAGTTCACACATCCAGGAAGCCAGCCCAGGCAGCTTTCTTGATTTAAGCCACCTCTACCTGCTTCTCTCCCAGTCCTTCACTTCTCAAAATGGCATCTTTACCCATACAGTGGTTTAAGCTAAAAACTTTGGTGTCATTCTTGAAATCATTTATTTCCTCATCCTTGGGAAGCCTATAAATCTAGGGACAGTCCCAGTTTACATTTGTGTCCCCAGCATAAATATTAAGAGTCTTCATTCATTTTCAAGGTGTTCTGACTTGGGTAGAAAAATTGTATGTTCACCCAATCCAGTTCCATGGAATATTCCATTCAGCACATCAAAAGTCCTATTGGCACTACCTTCAAAATGTATCCAATACCCATTCATTTATCCCCCTTTCCAACACACCATTATAGTCCATGTCTTATTCCCTCTTGACTTGGATCATGGAAACAGCCTTTAATCAGTTCTTCCTTCTCTTATAATTGCTCCATTAGAGTCTGTTCTCCACCCAGGAACAAGCTTACGACACTCTCTTGCTGTAACATTCCAGTAGCTTCTTATCTGAGAATAAATCTTATCATCTTGCCATGCCCTAAAAGAAAAGGCCACAAGTGATCTTTCCTCTGTTTATCTTTCCATATTATGTGCTAGCCCTCTTCCTATCCAAGTTTTTCCCAAAGCTGTAGTAGACATCTTGCTGTCTTAAAAACACATTGGACTCAACACCTATCTTTCCAGTTTTTATCCTCTCTGCCTAGAGCTCTCTTCCCCTGGTCTTTGCTGGAGTACAGCTCTGCCTTCATCCTGGCATTTCTCCACTCAAAGGTCAATTCACTGCAGAGACTTCCCTGGCCACTATTTTTTAAGCAGCTGCCCTGATTCAGTTCAGGAAACAGAAATAGGTATTTCAGGCAGAGAGTAATTTAATCTGAAAATTAGGAGCTTACAAAATCGTTGAAAGGAAAAAAAAATCAGGGATCATTACTGGACCCCTGGCTTTGGGTCCTGCCACTATAGGGTTCAGGAAATGTCTGATGCCACTACTACTTCCATGGCTGTTGCCACGGCCCCTCACGTCCAAGCAGATATTAAGTAGTGGACGGTGGTGTCCAGCAGTGCCCATGTTCATATCTGCTGAGTCTGCCATCAGCTGCCACCAGTGCAGGAAAAAGGCCTCTCCCTCCCTGAATCTTCCACATCTGATGCAAGGGCATCCTTCTGGTAGAACCTAAACGACACTTAATGAGTTAGCTGAAAGGGAATCTGGGAAATTCATTCTTTGTTCTTCAAACCCAGTATAACTAGAGGACATAGAAGGGACGGGACTGAAGGCAGAGAGCCAAGACACTCTATTTAGCACATGCTCCCCTGGGCCTTGTCATACTCTCTTCTTGCCTTGCTCTATTTTCCTCCAAAGCACTTATGAGTACCTAAAATATTTATTTGTTTGCATGTTATCTTCTGACTTTTCTAAGAGAATCTAAAGTCCAAGACAGGGACTATAAAGATGCCTTTGGCTCAGAGGATAGTGCTTGACAAATATGTGCTGAATGTATAAGTGAATAAAGAAATCGATCGATATATATCTTATATAGATAGTCATACTCAAAATGTTATGAAAACAAGTAGTATGTTTCATGTTGTATAGGAACTATTATCGGACGATGATTCCATCGGACAGGAAAAGGGGAAGCCATTAAAAGTTAAGTTTGTGGGGTGCCTGGGAGGCTCAGTCAGTTAAGCGTCCAACTCTTGATTTTAGCTCAGGTCATGATCTCGGAGTTCCTGAAATTGGGTCCCAAGGGAGGCTCTGTGCTGACAGTGCAGAGCCTGCTTGGGATTCTCTCTCCCCCACTCACTGTTCCTACCCCACTCATGCGTGTGCGCTCTCTCTCTCTCTCAAAATAAATAAACATTAAAATAATTAAATTAGTAAACTGAGGACAAATTCCATTTTAAGTAGGCAAGATTTTGTGTGGAATAAAAACAATCAATTAATCATAATTTTGCAGTTAGAACTGGAAATTATGTTCATCTCTAAAAGGAGAAACGAATGGCTCTCTGACACTTGGTAGTATTAGTAACTTTCCATTACTTTTTCCACCTCTCAGAGGTCTCGAGGGGAGTTTGATCCGGTGGGTGGGACTCTGCAAATGCCTGGCTTCGCCTTTCTCTCTCACTCCCAGGACCTGACCACTGTCAGGCCGAATGGTAGAAGCCAGCTGAGCCAAGCTCTACCCCTGCAGGGAGAAGCCTGCAGTTGTCTAACTGTTAATGACTATGCCTGAGCCAGGTTACAAAGCCAGGTTACAAAGCCAGGTGTTTTGAATACTTAGTTGTCTCCTGTGTCTATTGCAGCAATTCCCAAACTTATGTACACATTGGAATCACCTAAGAACTATCAAATAAACTGCGACCTGGGTCACCTCCAGAGATGCTGATTTAATTGTTTCGTGCTGCAGGCTTGCAATTGGGATATTTAAAAGCTCTCACATGATTTTAATAATCCACCAAGCTTGCCTTGCTTTATGGATAGGAGTGTTAATTAGAGTCTTCAAAACCCATTGGAACAGATTAAAATTGGTATGTTTATTGCCTATCTCATATTATTTCCCGCAAAAAGATATGTTGAAGTTCTGTCTCCTGGTACCCATGAAGGTGACCTTATTTGGAAGTAGAATCTTTGCAGATGTAGCCAAGTTAGGATGAGACCATTAGGGAGGGTAATCTGACATGACTGGGGTCTGTAAGAGAAGAGGCACAGAGAAAAGATTGCCACGGGAAGACAGAAGCTGATGATACTGGAGTTACACTGTCACAAGCCAAGGAATGCCTGGGGCTACCGGAAGCTGAATGAGGCAAGGAAGTGCCTTTGGAGGATGATTTCTGAGTGGACTTCTAGTTTCCAGACCTGTGAGAAAATAGTTTTCTGTTCCTTTAAGCTATGCAGTTTGCAGTACTTTGCTATGGCAGCCCTAAGAAACTAATACATGTTATTTGAAAGTGTTTTTTTCAAAACTCTTTTCAAAGACTAGCACACATTTAGAGATCCCACAATTCCAAGTACAGCCTTATTGGATGTTGCTCTTCATTAACCCAAAGGCTCTTGTCATCTAGAGCCTACTATAGTTATTTGTCTGAGGCTGCACTTGGAGAATCCCCTGGCCTCTCACTTAAAGAAGTTATCATACAGTATCCCTTGCAAAAAAATGGATACTTAAAAGAGGAGTCAGTTAAAAATCCATACTCAAATATGTACAAATTGCCTTTTCCCAAGTCTAAAAAACCATTAAATTCCTGATTACAGTGACTCCCTATAAATCTTGGTCATTATTTGGTATTGACATATATACTCAGATATCACTTCTAGAAAAAACAAATCTGCCCCTCCTAGAATTTATGCCTATCTAGGCACATGTTATATGTGTACCCCTCTTCCTACCTGCTAGATGACTGGACCAAATGATCTATATGATCCAATGATAACTTCCTTAGATTAGCCTATGAAATATGTTGTAAGAGAAGTAGAAAGATAATCTGAGTGTACAAAATTACCTCTTGAGATAACTTGAACTAAAGAAACAGGAACAGAAGAGAGAGAGAGACCATAAAAGATAGCCTCCCTTTCTGAAGCTGGCTTCCATGATTCTAGTTATAGCCTATGTGTAAAGTTTTAAAAAAATTTTTAAATTTATTTCTGAGAGAGAGAGAGAGACAGCGTGAGCAGGGGAGGGTCAGAGAGAGAGGGAGACACAGAATCTGAAGCAGGCTCCAGGCTCTGAGCTGTCAGCACAGAGCCCGACACGGGGCTCGAACTCATGGACCACGAGATCATGACCTGAGCCGAAGTCAGAAGCTTAACCTATTGAGCCCCCCAGGGTC
>NW_027527957.1:2854934-2884222 GCF_008692635.1 Crocuta crocuta
GAGAGAGAGACAGCGTGAGCAGGGGAGGGTCAGAGAGAGAGGGAGACACAGAATCTGAAGCAGGCTCCAGGCTCTGAGCTGTCAGCACAGAGCCCGACACGGGGCTCGAACTCATGGACCACGAGATCATGACCTGAGCCGAAGTCAGAAGCTTAACCTATTGAGCCCCCCAGGGTCACCAGCCTATGTGTAACTTTTGATAGACTCTTTTAAGATAGTATAAGTCTCTATTTGAAAACAAAGATACAAATTAGAATACTGCATGTATGGCAAGTCATTTACTTAAATGTTCAAGTTTATGTATATGCAATGTCAGTGCACTTGAAGATTTCAAGAAGGTAATTAACTAGCTATGGTAAACCTTTGAGAATTTCCAAAGTCTATTGCAATAGTCTCATGCCCAAATCAAAAGTGGAAATGTTGGGCCATGGATATAATTCAGTGAACAGTGATATCTGACTGGTTTATTCTATATTTTAAATTGTACATCTGTACATAAAAAATCTGGATTTCTGCCTTCTCTTAAAAAATTAGGCCTGAGGACAATATGCTAACATTCTTGTGGGAAAACAGTTACCTGGATTAGAATAGAGGCTACATGTTTTGCATGGTGTTTCTATTTCAGTTTACTATAGTGTGTCTGAGTATCAGTTTCCCCTTACAATTGGTTACAACTGGTTTTTCACTATTTGCCTTATAATACTAGGCCTGAGTTTGTGTGTGTGTTAGGGGTGTGGATCCAAATGTGCCCCCCCCAAAGAAGATGGATACTTTTTGTTGTTGTTGGAGTTAGAAATATTTTACATACTAAATAAATAGAGTATGCTTTATTTTTGCTTTAATCTTACTTTACTTTACTTAATTACATTTACTTAATTACTTTACTTAATTACATTAAGATGTAATTCACAAAATCATTAAGACGATTTGAGAAATTTGGTGTTAATACTTCTTTATATGTCTGGTAGAAGCCACTAGCGAAACTATCTGGTTGTGGACTTTTCTTCTTTGGGAGATTTTTGTTTACTGATTCAATCTCCTTATTTGTTTTTGGTCTGTTTTGATTTTCTATTTTTTCATGGTTCAATCTTGGTAAGTTGTACATTTCTAGAAATTTATCTCTTGTCTGAGGCAATTTTCTAAAACAGTGTTTTCCAGGAGCTGCAGGACCATGGTTGAGGGGCTGAAGCTAGTTCACAAGCCATTACAGGGTCCACAGTTGGGACTGAGGTCTATCTGCCTATCACCCTAGGCATGGGTGGGTGAGGCCCCTCCTGGCCCCTTGGTGCATGGTACTGCGTCCCACAGCTCCCATGTAGGTACTCTTGTCCATGGATGGATGCCAAATATTTGCTGCTGAGGAGAAACACAAAGAAGAGACATCTCATACCGCCATGATGCTGAAATCACCTCTTGGACCTTTATTGAAATCATCTATTCTTTAAAGGTTAGATAAAGCTTGAGTGTTAACTCACCTGGTCCTCGTGACTTTCAATAGATACTCCATGATACTAGATGAATTCTAATTTCCTAATTAGTTTTTGTATTAATTTTTAACATTATAGTTTATTGGGAAATAGACCATTTCCTCTAGATTTAAACATTTTTGGCATAGTTACATTCTTGAACTTATATAATTTTATTCTGTCTCAACATTTTTGGTAATAAGCTTATTATATTAATGAGTTTTTACTACTTTATTTATTATCTATTTATTTTCTTATTTAATTAAATTCAGCTTGATAGTCATTCATAATTATTTACCTCTGTGATCTGGGTTGACCTCATTATCAAAGACATCAAAGGTACATGTTTTTACTAGGTATAGATTGTTCTGTCTTTCAATACTTGTGTTTCCCTTTCATTCCTCTTTATATAGTTGTAAACTATCTTTTGACTTCTTTCCTGGTCTAAGGGTTATGCTTTTCTTTTTTTTTAATTTTTACATGAAAAAAATGTATTTCAATCCAAATTAGTTAACACAAAGTGTAATAAGAGTTTCAGAAGTAGAATTTAGTGATTCATCACTTTTGCTCTAAGGATTATCTTAGAAGCATATTTTTAAAGTTCCTAGTAGTTAAAATAGTAATTTTAAAGGTATTTATTTCTAATCCATCAAGATCCTGAACTAAGAATATGTCCTGTCCTCTCTCTCTCTCTCTCTCTCTCTCAGTCCATCCATCCATCCTTCCAGCCATCCAGCCAGCCAGCCAGCGAGCCGTCCATCCATACCTCCATTTTTAGTTCAGGATTCTTTGTTTTCAGGTAAATAATAAAATTGTCTACATATTGAATAAACTTAATTTTATATCCATTCAATCAAGTCATTTGATGAGATTATTCTTTCTGCTTTTGTCTACCTTTAGTTTTTTATGTTAAATCAAAACAAGTCTTATGCTGTGTTTAATCAGTCTCTCTGTGTGTTTGTAATCATTTTGCACTATGTATTTAGCAGACAAGTTTTAGTGTGTGTAGGTTTACGACTATTGTGGTTTCACATATTGTGTCTTTTGTGGCTAATTCTCCTGGGTTTTTTTTTGTTTTTTTCCTTTCAACATTACTTTTTATAGTATATAGTGTGCTTGATCTCATATGGACACCCCTAGTTCCTTTTTGTGTTCATTTACCTGATTCTTTTGGCCTATCAGTTTATTTTCCACCTCTCTCTAACACTTTGTCTTTAGAGTTTCTTGAAAACAGCATGTTGCTGGGATTTATTTTTAGTTGTCCCTTTAAGCAGCATATTTTTGTTCAGTCTCATTTGTTTACCATGACGGTTGATACACTTGTTTTTCTTCCAACTTGTGCTTAAATTTAAAAATTTGTTTTTCTTTTCCCCTTTTCTTTTTTTTTTCCAAATGTGACCAAGTTTCTATTTATTTCATTTTCTTTCATTGTTAATTTGGAAATCTAATTGTGTGGTTCAATTCTACAAATGCTTATAATTCCTTTTCCTTTTATCATAACCAAAATTATATTTTAATATTATTATTTGGCAACAAGTTAATGTGATTTCCATCCATGAAGATGCACCATTAATCCCTTACTTATCCTCCCTTTTGGTTTTAGATAATTAGAAATCCGTTTAGAGAATCCCTCTCCTGTTTTGCAAGGACCTATTTGCTCTTATTTTAACATTTACCAAACATTTTTATCCACTTATACTTTATTTCATAAATATTACCGCCTGAAATATTGTTTGCCCTAAATCTATTTCTTTTGCCCTAATGAGTAAATGTATCTCAGGTGGATACCTAGCTCTTGATCCTAATCTTCTTTCAGAAATTGGGAGATGTGGAGAGACTTGTTGGCTCAGTCTTGATCTCAGGGGTGTGAGTTTGAGCCCCAGGTTGCATGTGGAGCCTACTTAAAGTAAAAAGAAATTGGCAGATACCATCTTACTAAGCTCTAGAGTCCAGAGTTAGAGATGAAGAAGTAAGAATATTTTTATCTCTAAGTAATTTTTTTTCACCTGGAACTTTGCAATTCTTTCTAAATTTTAGTGTTCAAGCTTTTAACCTTCTATGCAGAAGTGTGCATCTTTTCCTAGCAGTTTAGACTGGAATTGGGTTAAAACTGCAATCTGGTTTCTTTTCTTCAAGAAAAAAATTGTTTAATTATTTTTATTTCCCACATCTATTCCTTTTTATTTTCCTGGAAATGTGATTAACCACATGTCATGCTTCCTGGATCTTGTGTCCTAATCATTTACCTTTTCCATCATGATTTCTATCTCTATATTTTTGCACAGTGCTTTGAAGGAAGATTTGAATTTAATGTTCTGAATTACTTACTGAGATCTCAAGAGTAAGTACAATCTTCAAATTGTCTACTAAACCGTTTGGTTGGAAAATTGTGCTTTATTTTAAATTTCCAAACTACCTCTTTTGTGCTGAATCTCCATAAGTGGTCTTAGTATTTTCATTCAAGTTATTATCTGTCTTTCCAGCAGCTCCAGTTTCCTGGGCATCTATTCTATTTCCTTTGTTCGATAATGTTCTCTGTGGCTTCCGGGCCCCTTTATCCAGGCTATTATATTTTTTGTCAGCTTGTTGGGGTCAAACCTGGCTGAAGGAGGACCCTAAGAGGCAGTTACACATAATGACATAGTGTCTTTCCCTTGGCCTGACAAGGTAGAAGGTTTACATCTGGAGGAAAAGTCTGCTTCCATCCTTGTCTCCCTCACTCAGAGGTAGGGAGGACTCAGGCTTGTTTGTGACCTTTTTTGGGGGGCGGGGGAGTCTCAAAAATATCAGTCACATTGATGCTCCAAGAGATCCATTGGATTTCTATATACAAAATTTTTCTCAGGATCCATCGCTTCCTGCTTTCTATTTCTTATCCAGGAGCTTCTCGTCCTGATCTGAGAAGGTAGCCTTGGCCATGGGTGAAAGGGTTCTAACCGTTTGCCTGTGTCATCCTTTCTACAAAATCCAAACCTGCACTCACACTAGCACCTAGCCCAAAAGAAGCAAGCAGGTTATAACCGAGACTGAAAGGAGACTTGAACACATGTCACTGTGCTCAGAATTCTCTCTCTAAACTCAGCTCTATCTGAAGCCATGTAGTGAGCATGCGTCATCAGCTAACTATACTATGTATGTAGGTATGTACACAGTATGTATTTATATTTGAAACACAGGAGTAGGTAGAGGGAAAAACATTCTTCTTTCTTGGCTCAGAAGGAATAAAAACCATACCTAATCGTCATATAGCAATTAATATATTTTAGACAGTATTCTAAGATCTTTACCCATTTTGATGTATCCTTAATAAAAATCAGACTCCATCACCATCCCCAAATTACAGAGGAGGAAATAAAGGTTAAGTTTCAAGCCCAAGATCACACATGTGAGGGGGACATCAGAAACAGAGCAGGATTCATATGTTGGAAATCTGACTTTGGAAACCACACTCTTAGCCGCTACTCTATACTGCTGCCAATGAGTGTGTCCTGTCAAGAAGAAAAGGGAGCAATTGATTGTAGTTATCTTTTGTAAAGTGATAGGTCTTCTTTGCTAAGCTGAATTGTGATTGAATAAAAAATAAGAATCAAGTAAGATTTAATATTCCATGTAAAGTATGACGGCTGAACCAGTGCTTGGCAACACAAGGAAACATCAGGAATTGTTTTCATTCAGTATTTTCCCAATTTCCTGAGATCCCACTTCATCATTCTGGGACAGAGATGACAGGAAGTCACCCATTTTGGGCCTCTAGACTAGCAGTTGGTACACTATGGTTTACTGGCCAGTTTGGTTCCCCACTTGTTTTTGTACACAGAGTTTTACTGGAATACAGCCACACCCATTCACTTACTGTATATGGCTGCTTTTGTACTAACTACAAAGTCAGAGTTGAGTAGCTGCAATAGAAAACAGGGGCGCCTGGGTGGCTTAGTCGGTTAAGCGTCCGACTTTTGCTTAGGTCATAATCTGGCGGTTCGGTTCGTGGGTTCGAGTCCTGCATCGGGCTCTGTGCTGACTGCCAGCTCAGAGCCTGGAGCCTATTTCAGAGTCTGTGTCTCCCTCTCTCTCTGACCCTCGCCTGCTCACACTGTCTCTCTCTCTCTCTCCTAGAAAGAAAAAAAATATATATTTAAAAAAAGAAAACAGATAGCCTACAAAGCCTAAAACATTTATTGTCTGATCACTTACAGAAAAAGTTTGCTGAAACTTGCTTTAGGTTAATGGATTCTTCTTAAAAATTATTCTGGGATATTTCATCTTCCTAACATTACAAGTCACTTAATATCAGTCTTATTTCACGGACCTTTTATTCCAATGACAGAGTTAGCTACCTAAAACCGAATATATGTAAAGATATGAATATTGGTGCAGGGTTTTTTGGTTCCTCCTGAGATTCTTTTATGAACTCAGTCTTGGATGATTGTGTATTTAAAGAAATATATCCATTTCTTCTATGCTGTCCAGTTTCTTGGTATATAATTGTTCATAGTACTATCTTATGATCCTTTGTATTTTGTGGTGTTATTTGTAACTTGTCTTTCATTTCTGGTTTTATTTATTTGAGCCTTCTCTTTTTTTTGGTCAGTCTTTAGGTTTGTCAATTTTGTTTATCCTTTCAAAGAGCCAGATTTTACCTTCATTAATCTTTTTTATTGCTTGTAATCTCTTATTTATTTAAACGATGATTTTAGTTATTTCCTTCCTTCTATTAACTCTGGGAGTCATTTGTTGTTCTTTTTCTAGATTCTTTTGTTATAAAGTTAGATTACGTATTTGAGATTTTTCTTGTTTCTTGATGTAAGCCTAGATGAGTATGAACCTCCCTCTTAGAACGAGTTTCGCTGCATCTCAAAGATTTTAGTTTATTGTATTTCCATTTTTTTTGTGTGTGGTCTCAGGTATTTTTTATTTTATTTTATCATTTTTTTTAACATTTCTAAAATTTATTTTTGAGAGACAGAGAGAGACAGAGCCTGAGCGGGGGAGGGGCAGAGAGGGAGGGAGACACAGAATCTGAAGCAGGCTCCAGTCTCTGAGCTGTCAGCACAGAGCCTGTCGAGGGGCTCGAACTCACAAACCGTGAGATCATGACCTGAGCCAAAGTCAGACGCTTAACTGACTGAGCCACCCAGGCTCCCCTCAAGGTATTTTTTCAATTTCGTCTTCAATTTCGTCTTCAATTTCTTTCTTGGCCCAATGGTTTTCAGTCTCATGTTGTTTAATCTCCATATATTTGTGGTTTTTCCCGTATTCTTTCTTTCTTTTTTTTCATATTTCTAGTTTCATACCATTGTGATAAAAGAAGATGCTTGGTATGATTTCAATCTTTCTAAATTTATCGTCTTGCTTTGAGGCATAACATGTGATTTATATTGAAGAATGTTTCATGTATTCCTGAGAAATTATATATCCTGCTGCTTTTGGATAGTGTGTATATATCTATTAACTTCATTTGGTGTAATGTGTTATTTAAGACAATGTGTCCTTATTGATTTTCTGTCTGGATGATCTATCTATTGATGTAATTGGGGTATTAAAGTTATGTGCTATTATTGTATTGCTGTCATTTTCTCCCTTTAGATCTGTAAATAGATGCTTTATGTGCTTAGAAGCAGTTTATCTTGTTGGGTGCAAAAAGGTTTACAAATGTTATCTCACTAGATGGACCCCTTTATCATTAGGTAATGCCCTTCTTTGTCTTTTACTATTGTCTTTCTTTTAAAATCCTATCTTATCTGATGTACTATAGTGTGTATATATATATATATTACACATTACATATATGTATACATTATATATATACATTATATATATATATAGTGTATATATATATTTATAAGCTTTCTTTTTGTTTCCACTGCATAGAGTATCTTTTTCTATCCCTTCACTTCTAGTCTGTTTATGTCCTTAGACCTGAAAGGAGTCTCTTAAAGGCAACATATAGACAAATCTGTGTTTTTATCTATTCAGACACTCTGTGTTTTTAGATTGGAGAATTTACTTCATTTACATTTAAAGTAAGTACTGATAGGTATATATTTATTGCCATTTTGTTCATTGTCTTCTGCATTTGCAATTCCTTTGTCTTCTTTCCTCTGCTCTCTTGCCTTGCGATTTGATGGCTTTCTTTAGTGTTATGTTTATATCCCATTCACATTATCTTTTGTGTACCTACTATATGTTTTTGCTTTGTGGTTACCTTGAGGTTCAAATATAATAGCCTATATGTATATTATAATCTATTTTAAGTTGATAGCAACTTGAATTTGAATGCATTCTAAAATATATTTTTTGAGTATTTATTTTTTGGTTTAATTTTAAGGTTTATTTATTATTGAGAGACAGAGAGAGACAGAGCATGAGGTTGAGAGAGGCAGAGAGAGGGGGAGACACAGAATCTGAAGCAAGCTCCAGGCTCTGCGCTGTCGGCACAGACCCCGATGCCAGGCTAGAACTCACAAACTGTGAGATCGTGACCTAAGCCGAAGCTGGATGTTTAACCAATTGAGCCACCCAGGCACTCCAAATTTGAATACATTCTAAAACTCTAAACTTTTACTGTTTCTCCACCACGTTGGTATTTCTGATGTTGTATTTATTTATTTGCTTATTTATTTATTATTTTAGAGATAACATGCATGTGAGTGGAGGAAAGGGGTAGATAGAGACAGAGAAAGATTCTTAAGCAGGCTCCATGCTTAGCATGAAGCTTGATGTGGGGCTTGACCCTACAACCCTGGGATCATGACCTGAGCTGAAATCAAGAGTCAGACACTCAACTGACTGAGGCACCCAGGCATCCCTATGTTGTATTTTAAATCTTTTTATTTTGCATATCCATTAACTAATTATTGTGGTTATAATTAATTTACTACTTTTGTCTTTTAACCTTCATACTAGATTTGTAAGTAATTAATTCGCTACCTTTACTACATATTTGTCTTTCCTAGTGAGATTTTTACTTTCATATGTTTTCTTGTTACTAAGAAGTTCCTTTAACTCTTCTTATAATGTTGACTTAGTAGTGATGAACTCCTTTAGTTTTTGCTTGCCTGGAAACTTTCACTTTCATTCAATTCTGAATCAGTAATCATGCCATTACCTTCTGGCCTCTGAAGTTTTTGCTGAAAGATCAGTTGATAGTCTTATGGGGGTTCCCTTACGGGGATTTGTAACAAGTTGTTTTTCTCTTGCTGCTTTTAAGATTCTCTTTTTCTTTAACTTTTGACATTTTAATTATAATGTGTCTTGGTTTGGATCTCTTTGAGTTCCTCTTATTTAGAACTCCTTGGGCTTCCTGGACCTGGATGTCTGTTTCTTTCCCCAGGTAAGGGAAGTTTTCAGCCATTATTTCTTCAAATAAGGTTTCTCCCTCTTTCTCTCTCTCTCTTCTCCTTCTGCTACCTCTATAATGTGAATGTTACTTCTCTTGATAATTGCCCTCTAGGTCTCTTATGCTATCTTCAGTTAAAATTATTTTTTTCTTTTTGCTTCTCTGTTTGGATGAATTTCACTGCCCTGTCTTCCAGGTCACCAGTCCATTTATCTGCTTCATTTAGTCTGCTGTTGAACCCCTGTACTATTTTTTTCAGTTCAGTTATTGTTTTCTTCAGTTTTGTTTGGTATTTTCTTATATTTTCTTTGTGTGTTTGAAGTTCTCAGTATGTTTATTCATCCTTCTCCCAAGTTTGGTGGCCATTTTTATAACCATTATTTTTTTTAACTCTTTAGCTGATAATTTATTCCCTTTTCATTAAGGTCTTTTTCTGAGGTTTTATTTTGTTCTTTCTTTTGGAACATATTCTGTTTCCTCATTTTGCTTGACTCTCTATGTTTATTTCTGAGTAGGAACCTCCACACTGTTTTCCAGAGGGGCTGCTCCAGTTTACATTCCTACCAACAGTGTAGGAGGGTGCCCGTTTCTCCACATCCTCGCCAGCATCTAGTCTATGATTTGCTCATTTTAGCCACTCTGACTGGCGTGAGGTGGTATCTCAGTGTGGTTTTGATTTGTATTTCCCTGATGAGGAGGGATGCTGAGCATCGTTTCATGTGTCTGTTGGCCATCTGGATGTCCTCTTTGGAGAAGTGTCTGTTCATGTCTTCTGCCCATTTCTTCACTGGATCTTTGTTTTTCGGGTGTGGAGTTTGATGAGTTCCTTATAGATTTTGAATACTAGCCCTTTATCTGATATGTCATTTGCAACTACCTTTCCCCATTCTGCCTATTAGTTTTATTGATTGTTTCCCTTGCCATGCAGAAGCTTTTAATCTTGATGAGGTCCCAATAGTTCATTTTTGCTCTTGATTCCCTTGCCTTTGGGGATGTGTCAAGTAAGAAATTGCTGCAGTTGAGGTCAAAGAGGTTGTTTCCTGCTTTCTCCTCTAGGGTTTTGATGGTTTCCTGTCTCACATTCAGGCCCTTTCTCCATTTTGAGTTTATTTTTGTGTATGGTGTGAGAAAATGATCTCGTTTCATTCTTCTGCATGTTGCTGTCCAGTTCTCCCAGCACCATCTGTTAAAGAGGCTGTCTTTTTTTCCATCAGATACTCTTTCCTGCTTTGTCAAAGCTTAATTGGCCATAGATTTGTGGGTCCAAATCTGAGTTCTCTATTCTGTTCCATTGGTCTATGTGTCTGTTTTTGTACCACCTCTAACAGTCTTGAAGGAGTAGGCTTGTGTAGATGATTAAACTTACTGTTTAACCTTGCCCTAGCTCTCATTTGCCTTTGTGATTGTCTAAGCAGACTGATTTATTCTTGACCATTCCCAATTGTTTTGGGAGTACCAAGACCTGTCAGTATTTCTAAGGGGGTGATCTTAGTACCCAGTTTCAGGAAGCCAGATTGGAAGGTAGTTCCTCAAGCAGCAGTTTCTACATGCATAAACATGTACAGTGCTGTGGGACTACAGTTGTAGAGCCAACTCATCTCTAAACCAAGGAGATCTGTTTCCTGGCAACACTTGCAAGATTTAGAGGCTCAGAAAAGTGTATAAGTCCCTGAGATGTACTGTTGAGCTGTGGTGAAGTCAAAGGAGGGTGCAAAGTTGGTATCTCCTTGCCTGTCTTCCCTACGAGCATCTCTGTAGCCTCTAGATGTGTGGCACTTGAATTCTGTCTCTCAGGTTGAAGTTCTAGGACATGTAAATGGGCTTTTCTCACAGACAGACTGAAGATGAGTTTCAGTCTTCTGTCTGTGCAGTAATTTGCACAGGGGTGTGGCAACTGCCCCTGAACTATCTTTCTATTGTTGCAGTCCCATGGGGGCCAGGAACCCAAGTCTCCCTGGCCACCAGAGCCAAGGAATCAAAAGGCATCCTCTGTGTAGACTGCACTCACGTGCCAGGTTTACCACGGCTGTGGGAGACTGTTGAAGGTTGGTCATGTCCACAGCTCTAGAAGCAGGGGAAGAACACTGGGGGCAGGGCATGCCAGTGGCCTTAACAAGGCAGGGAAAGACTGCTGGGTGCAGGGCATGCTTGTGGCTATAGTGATGTATAAAAGCATTGGAGAGTGAGCGTGTCTGAGGCTTTATCAATGCTGGGGAAAGAATGCTGGGAATGGGGCATACCCAAGGCTTTAGAAGGTAGGAGAAGAGCGGTGAGGATGGGGCACATCCAAAGCATTAGCAAGGCTGTGTCCACACACATTAACCTGTGCTAGCAAGGTAAGTGGAGTACAAAAACTGCACTCCTCCGTGGCTCTTTCTCCAAAAAATATCCCAGCTGGTCCTGGTCCTTGCCCCTCTGGCAGAAGCTTTAAAATTAGAAAATGTGTATTCTTCACATATAATTCAGTCATTAGGGGTGGGGTTTTGGGTGAGGCGAGATCTCTGTCTCTCTTATCCCTCTTGATGTAGTTGATTTATCCCTTGTTATGGAGGGAACTGATCAAGTACTTTCCATTCTTTTTCAGTGGGAATTATCTCATATGTAGCTGTAGATTTGTTATGTGTAAGAGATAGTGAGTTTAGGGTCTTTCTATGCTGCCTTCTTGGACTGCCCACTCATTTTAAAATTTCAGAGCCTGCAGAAAATTAGAAAATATCTTTCTAGTGCTCTTCTAATTATATTACTTATTCCACTTCTGGTCTTTTTTTTTTTTTTTTTTATCATGAATATACTTTGTTGGCCTGTCTGATATTTCGTTCCCTGGCTGCTGGACCCTCTGTTTTAATTAGTTCATTGAATTAAATCTGGTGGTTGGAGGACTGTTAGGAACAGCAGTCACACAAATGATGGAAAATGGCATGGCCTTTGCCTCTATGACAAGCAGTATAGAAGCCACAGGACGGCTGTTCTTTTGATTCCAGAAGAAAGCGTTCCTGGAATAGTTTTATTTATAATAAAAAAAATGTGGGACTGGAGGATAAATATTACCTGGCAGACAGGAGAATAAAAGGCTCTTGTAGTAATGACAGCTGGCCTGTAACTGTAAATACTTATATAAATTTTTGTGGTTTACAAAGCACTTTCCGATGCTCATTTAATCTTTTCTACATCTTTGCTAATGTATTTGTATTTGTGTTCCCACTTCACAAGTGAGATAACAGGCTCAGATTAAACAGATCATGAGTGACAGAGGCAGAACAAATCTGTTTTTAGGTACTTAATATCATGCCCTACTAGTGTTCGTATTGTTTTTATTGGAAAAGAAGTGGAGAAGCATGATGGAGAGGAATAAAGGGATTCTGCGGACCTGGGCAGGGGAAAACAATTTTCTTCCTTGCAAAAGAAAGCAATTTTCTTCACTAAGGGAAAGAAAATTAAAAGAATTCTTCAGAAGCTTGTCCTTCATGTATCTGTTTATTCCTTTAGCAAATACTTATTGAGAACCTATTATGTGCCAGACATTGGACCTGGAGACACAGTGGTGAACAAAAGATCTCTGCTCATGAAGTGTGTATTTGGGGGAGATGGGCACTGAAAAAGATAAACAAAATGTGTAGGACATTAATCAGTGATAAGAGCCGAAGAGAGAAATAGCAGAGAAAGGAGATATAAAGTGTCAGTGCATCCACTTAAAATTTTAGAAAAAGTAGTTAGGAAAGCGCTCACTGAGACAGCAAATGAGAAGTTACCTAACATACTAGTTATGTTATTTTGATGAACTTATCTAACATTATAGTTCATTTTTCCATTTTTTGGACGGGGGGGATGTATCTATTACCCATTCTATTCTTACTAAAAGTAAATCAATTAATTCATTACTGAGTGTTTCTGACAAAATATTTACTTGTTAATCAATCCATGACTTTCTAATAGATTGTTTTAGCAAGTGACAAACTTGGTAAAGCTTGACACACTGTATCATATTAATTCAGCAATTCCCAAGGAGACAAAATATTTTTTTATGATTTTCTGTATAAGGAGCTTATATGTAAAAAACCGTAGCTCCCAGTGGTGTTAGAATATTAACTTGGATAAAATGAATTACTATATTGTTTTGTACAATGGTCTTTGTAATGCCAGAAATACAGAAATAGTAGAAATACAAAAGTTAAGGTTGCCTGCTATACTAGAAGATGGTTAACACCCCATTTCTCTTCGTACAATCAATGGACACCCATTTTACCTTCTGGGACATTTAGATAGTCCATAGTTAGAATATATCTGCTGTCCTCGTATGGGGCTTTTGAAGCAACTTACAAAAAGAGGTAGATGTTCTTGATATTTTAAAAAATTTTTCATGTCATTTATTTTTGAGAGAGAAAGAGAGAGAGAGAGCATGAACAGGGGAGGCGCAGAAAGAGAGAGAGGGAGATACAGAATCCGAAGCAGGCTCCAGGCTCTGAGCTGTCAGCACAGCATCTGATGTAGGGCTCAAACTCACAAACCGTGAGATCATGACCTGAGCTGAAGTCAGACACTTAACTGACTGAGCCACCCAGGTGCCCATGATCTTCTTGATCTTTGAAGGGAGCTCACTAAATAAATAACACCTTTTTGCCCCTAGCACCTGAATTTGGAATCAAATGATGTAGGGGTCAAAAATACCAGCTTCATTACTGAGAAGCTGTCTGGAGAATATAGTCGGCAAGTGGTTTTGTTATTTTTGCTCCACACCATTAAATTTATCCCCTCAAACTACAGGACTCTCTGCCCCGCTGAGCGCAGCACATAGTCTATTAGCTATCAAATGTCTGAATTACTGCTGAGAGCAAATAAAAAATTAACCTCTCTGAAGACAATAGGCCTCGTAGAGAAGGGCTAGACTCAGGGCCACCAAACAGAATACAGCATAAAAGTCATTTCCATGGAGTTGCGAAAACAGAAATCCTGTCCTTAGTCAGACATTCTCCTATCTTCCTTTGGGAGAGTGTGAGATTTCAGGCAAAGAGTGAGTACCAGAACAAAGAGGCTGGTGTGTTGTTGTAATGGAGTTTCTTCCATATGGAAACATCAGTTCAGGGAGGATTAGAATTCCTCCTTGAAGCTTTCATTCGATCTAGCAACATTTTCTCACATTACCACTAGTAGGGAGATACCAAAAGATGTATTATTTACTTCTGAGATGAATCTGATCTTAGTTTTAACGACATTCACTCAAGTCAAGATGATGTGAAAGGTGCTTGTAAAAACTAGATATATTAATATTACCCAGCAAATGTTGAGGGCTCAAAGTGTTCCCAGAGCTGGAGTGTACAAGCTTCCAAGGACACTACAGAATCAAGAAGAAACTTTATTTTCAAGAGAGTTATAATTCATCAGTTTAGATGATAATAATAAACATAAAACAATAGTAGGTAATACAACACAAAATATTAGCTGTTATTGAGTGTGACAAGCTAGATGCACCATAGGGATGGAGGGCAGCATGGCATATTGTAGAAAGCCCTGGCCTGAGAAGCAAGAGACCGAGATTCCCATTTTAATAAAATCGGAGATATTCTCAGCAAGTCTTACTGAATCTCTTTAGGCTCCAGTTTCCTAGTCTATAAAATGAAGGGCTTGACTAGAACATCATCTTAATTAAAAATTCATTTTTTTCTAATGCGATAGTACCAAAATAATTTTGAAATTCTAAAGTTACAATGAATTAAGCCCCACATCTTTAGTTTTCCATATCAGCTACTGCAAGAGAAAAATGAAAAGAAAATGTAAATTAGTAGAAAGGTAATAAAGAAGTACGTACATAAGTAAAGAAGACTAATCAAAGAAACTAAGAAGGAAATCCAGTCATAAATATTTCAAAGGTTATTTCAAATGTTATTTAACATTTGTTAACAGAATGTTATTGTTTGTTAATAGTTGTGTTTTTGGTGTCTCTGCACTTCAATTTAGGAAGGGAAATGCATCAATCACTCAGCAGAAGGGTGTGTAAGACCCTTTCCTAGGGTATAACTTCATACAAACTAGGCTGGGAAGTGGAGTCTGACACACAGATTTGTTTTTGGTTAGAGCCTGGAATGTTAATGCTTCAACAGATTGAAGTGTTGTCCTTACTGTGTGCACCACGATGAGAAGCAATAGCAGGTCTTGGGTGGTTCAGTTGGTTAAGCCTCCGACTCTTGGTTTTGGCTCAGTTCATGATCTCACTGCCTCTCACTATGAGGTTTAGCCCCATGTCTGGCTCTGAATAACAGAAATTCTGAGTTTTGAGTTTCTAGCTGTTGCTGGACAATATGAAGATGATGTGATGGGGTGAAAGTTATAGAAGATAACACAAGGGGCACCTGGGTGGCTTAGTCGGTTAAGCATCCGACTTTCGCTTAGATCATGATCTCGCGGTTCGTGGATTCGAGCCCCGCGTCGGGCTCTGTGCTGACTGCCAGCGCAGAGCCTGGAGCCCTTTTCATTCTGTGACTCCCTCTCTCTCTGACCCTCCCCTGCTCATGCTGTCTCTCTCTCTCTCTCCTAGAAATAAATAAAACATTAAAAAAAAAAAGAAGATAACACAAAAATTAAAAAAATAGGCAAACAAATAGCCTTAGAATAAGGGCAGCTGGTTGGAAGTTTTCAATGGTGGCAATAGATCATGGCATTAAGGCACCGACATCTAGTGACAAATTAAAAATTGTTTTCTTTGGGGCACCTGGGTGGCTTAGTCGGTTAAGCATCCTTGGGCTTAGGTCATGATCTCAGGGTTCATGAGTTCAAGTTCCATGCTGGGCTCTGTGTAGACAGCTCAGAGCCAGCTTCCGATTCTCTGTCTTTCTCTGTGCCTCTCTCCTATTTGCTCTCTCTCAAAACTAAATAGCCATTAAAAAAGATTATAGATTTTTATTAAAAAGTTGTTTTCTTTTATGCACTCTGCTAGTGTTGTTTCATTCTACTAAAGCCCTGAGTAGACGTTGGTTGCACCAAAAAGAATTCCATTTGGTGTGCCTGGGTGGCTCAGTCAGTTGGGCATCCGACTTCAGCTCCGGTCATGATCACACAGTTCATGGGTTCGAGCCCCACATCAGGCTCTGTGCTGACAGCTAGCTCAGAGCCTGGAGCCTGCTTCAGATTCTGTATCTCCCTCTCTCTCTGACCACCGCCCCCCCGCCCCCATGCTCACGCTGTGTCTCTCTCTCTCTCTCTCTCTCTCTCAGAAATAAATAAAAAAACATTAAAATAATTTTTTAAAAGAAGGATTCCAATGGAGGTTTGAAAGAAGGAACAAGGGATGAGATACACTTACGGAATGATGAGATGGGAAGAAAAGAAAGAAGCGTTAAGGGTTGGGATGGCAAGCAGGGATCAAAACATTCAGTAATTCCTAGAATTTAAATCTGGACAGAAAGGTGGCAGAAAGAACTCTAGCACCTGCTTCCAAGAACTTCAGAAATAATTGGGACAGTGATACACTGCCCAGAGTACTTGGGATGAAGGAGAATTAAATTATTCTAAAAAGAGAACCCAGGAAGTTGGAGGGTTTGGGGTCACTTGGGTAACACTTACCCTTTAGTGCCTGTGATATACAGAATCTCTCAGGCTGTGGTGCTCAGGTCTCATTTTTTTTTTTTTTTAATATTTTTTTATTTATTTCTAGGAGAGAGCGAGAAAGAGAGAGAGCGTGAGCAGGGGAGAGTCAGAGAGAGAGGGAGAGACAGACTCTGAAATAGGCTCCAGGCTCTGAGCTGGCAGTCAGCACAGAGCCCGACGGGGGGCTCGAATCCACGAACCGCGAGATCATGACCCAAGCGAAAGTCGGACGCTTAACTGACTAAGCCACCCAGGCGCCCCAGGTCTCATTTTTGATATAGAGTCATTTGTTAAGCATAGATAAGCAAACACAATTCAAATTATTGTCAGGAGGATATACTTAAATAAGTGCAATATATTCAAAACGACATCTTTACTTTGGGTAATGATTTTATTCTTCTTGGGGTTACATAAATCTTCTCTGACACCCATAGAGTCACCAAACATTATTTCTAAGAGCTCAGAAATTCGGATTTGCAATTTATAGCTTGAAATAATGGTGTTTGTTGTTCCTGCATGTGTGTGCAGGTGGGTGTACATGCATATATACCCAGTGTGGGTCATGCCCTTTAGCAAAGAAGAAGTTAAATTTGCCCCCTGAACTAGAAAATGGAGGCTCTTCTCTCCCCGACCTAATGGTGGAATGTCAACCTGAAGCCAAGGATTTTTAATACGGCTAGATGAACCCGTGTGTTGCTTTTGCATTATTCATGATAAATTCTGGGATTTCAGTGTTTGGCACTGCTGTCAGAAGAAAATGAAATACATAGATCAAAATGGGCATTAACTATATTTTTTGTATCGATATAGTTGATCCTTTTTCAATTTTAAAAAATTGTGTTACTGAGCTATGTCTCTAACATGAGCTTTCCTCAGAAATCATATTCTTTGGAGACACTATTCCCTTTATGGATATATGTGTCCATAAAGAATGTGGTTTATACTTCTGACTGCTGAGCCATCTCAAATGGCTTTGTTTTCAGAAATGCCAGGTAAATGAGGTATGTTAACAATACTAAATCTATCAGGTTGGGAGTATTTTAATGTATTCTTCTCTAATACATTTAAACTGTATCACTATTGTAATATGCTTACTTTAATTTTAACTTACCTTTAAAAAATCTATTAACATCTCTTTTACTTTCTTATTGTTTTCACACCTAAATATGTTAAGTTTCTCTTAAGCAATACAGATTACTTCAGTATTAATATATCCATATATATGGATACATATAACCTCTCTGTATATATTATATCTATATGTAATATAAATATATATATTATTTCCATGCTAATGGATTAATTACATAAGTGTAAGATGTCTTCAAAGTTATGAAGTCAGTTGTGCAGAGAAATGATTTTCAGCAGGAAAGTAGAGGTCATAGAATCACTTGGTCATTGGCATGAATGAAAGAGAAAGTTGTCGTGTATTTTACACTTTTTAAGAAATCTGGACATGGGGCACCTGCGTGGCTCAGTCAGTTAAGCATCAGACTCTTGATTTATGCTCAGGTCATGATCCCAACGTTGTGGGATTGAGCTCCATGTCAGGCTTTGTGCTGATCATGGATCCTACTTAAGATTCTCTCTCTCTCTCTGTCTCTCTCTGTCTCTCTTTCCTCTCTCCCTCTTTGCTCCTCCCCTGCTTGCAGGTGTGTGCTCTCTTTCTCAAACAAAAAAAAATTAAAAAGAAAATAAGAAAATTGGACATAAATGTCATTTTCTCGTTGTCCTGGACTTTAGGATGGAAGTAAAATGATACAGTGAAAGGAGCATGAATGTTGAAGTTTTGACCTCTGGGTCCAAGTATTAGCTCTCTATTTTACTATCTAAATTACTTTAGACAATTTTTTCATCTTTTTGAGCCTGAATTTCCTCATCTGCAATATGGAGAAAATGCTATTCAAATTATACAGTTGTGAGAATTATCAAAGATTCTGAATAGAAAAGGATCTAGTGTAATAAATGCCCTTAGTACTTGTTATTCTTGGAGTGGTTTCTTGTCTCAGTGGTTTCTAAGGCTCATCTCCATCCTTGCGTTGGCTCCAATTTGGTTATCCAACTGTTCCTCCTGGTGTATATTTTACCCAATATCTGCATACCCTACCAGGTTGTTAACTTGGAGTGAAGGGACCAGGGCTTTATTGTTTACCTCTGAATATGTGGCCTTCAGCACAGTATCTGCTATGTTATGTAATTAATAAAAAACAATAAATATTGTTTACTGAATGTATATACCCAATGAATTTTCTATTTTTTTTGCCTAAGCTAGTTGAGATTTTCTATATTTTTCAAACGAGGGAATTCTGGAAAATGTAGATATTAAATACTTAGAAGTGTGATATTTGAATGCTCAATCCTAAAATGCAGAATTGACTGAGCTAAGGGAAGCAGGGAGATGGGGAGTTTCATCATGCCAGTCTGTCTGCTAAATTGGCAATCCTTGATATTTGATAGTGCAGCCACTGTTTACACTATTTGGAGTTTCAGGAAACATTCTAGGAAAACGTTAGGATGTTAAAATATGTTGGTTACTCTTGTCCCCTGAAGTGCTCTGAGAAAGACAAATTGTATTCCAAACTCTAAATATGTACCTTAAAATAAATTGAGGAACACAGGCGTGTATAGAAGTTTCATTAAGGGAATCTTGTTTTAGTCTCTACCTAAGCAATCTGAGGCAACACAGCTTCCAATAATCATTTGTCTCTTTTCATTTTATACTCGTGTAGTAGGCAGTTTTATCCGTGTATTTGCTGTCAGTGAATAGCTATATGCAAATAAATTCATCATCTTAGCCCTGATTTGCTCTCTGAGCTCCAGATCTACATGAGCAATAGACTATTAGCATTTTTTTACTTGAGCTTTCAGTGGTACTGGAAGCTGAACATGTCCAAAACAGAACTCATAACTCTTGCTTCTCACTTGGCTTTCACTTCCTCACTCCGCAACCTGTTCCTATTTCAGAAAATTATGCCAATTTCCCTTTACTTGTATGCCACACATAAGATTGCAACCTTGCTTTCTCTCTCTCCTTCACCCTGTGTCTTAATTTTTCTATTGTTAACACATTACCAAATATTATTTTATTACTTCAGAGTTTTTTAGGAAAGAAGTTTGGAACAGTGTGGCTGGATTCTCTCCTCAGGGTTTCATTGAGCTAAAAGCCCAATGTATCATCCAGTTCTTTGGTCTTCATCTGGTTCTCAGGGTCCCTTTTAGGCCTTCACACCTTCTGGAAGGTCCTCTCCTTCTTCAAGCCAGCAACGGCATCCAGCAAGCCTTTCTTATGCATTGAATCTCTCTGATGTTCTCTTCTGCCACACTTCCTTTTTGTCTTGTTCTTATTTTAGGCGCCCGTGTGATTGCATTGGGTAGCCCTGGATAATCTTGGATAGTCTCTTTAATTTAAGGTCACCTGATTAAAAATCTTCATTACACCTGTAAAATTCATTTTGCCATGCAAAGTGACATAACCACTGGAGTAGCACCAAGGGGTGAAGATCATGGGGACCATAATTTTGCCTACCACACTCCTCTAATTTTCAACATGAGACCTGATAAGTTTTTATTCTAAATATCTTTCAAAGTTGTTTGCTTTGGTTGAGTCCTACTGCCAACACCCTATTTCAAGTTGCTGTCATTTCTCACATGGGCAAGGCAATTAATTACCTGCTAAGTTGTCTTTTCTATGTGACCTTTGCCCCACTACATGTTTCTACTCTCATTTTGATGTAAATGGATTCTTTTGTAAATTAATGACCTTTAAAATACGCACAATATCTCCTTTAATAATTTAATAATCCCAAACCCAGTCTTTTTAAAAAATGTTTGTTTGTTTATTTTGATAGAGAATGTGCACAAGCATTGGGGGAGGGACAGAGAGAGGAGAGAGGGAGAATCACAAGCAGGCTTCATGCTCAGCCTACCATGGAGCTCAGTCCCATGAATGGTGAGGTCATGACCTGAGCCAAAATCAAGTCAGATGCTCAACCAATGGATCCACCCACATGCCCCTAGACCCAGTCTTTTAATATTTATAATGGCATATCAACGAAAATGGCTGAGAAGAACATCAAAAAATTTCTTCTTCCATTAAAGCAATGAGAAAACCGATCAAAATTCTCAGAATCAAACTTCTCAGAGTTCTGGAAATTAACAAAAAGCTTGCAGAATTCAAGGAGTCTTCAATAAAAATGGCTGAATCTCCGTAAGAACAGAAAGATTTGTCACATTTAACTTGCCATATCTCCACCCTCTTCTCCCAAGCTCTGTGGTAGATTTGAAAACCAACAGCCCACAATCACAGTGAAAACTAGAAACCTGGCATCAACCAGAAGAAGCAGAACAGGTTTGGAGCTCCTTCAAAATTTTATTCTCAGAGAATTGTCATTATTTGATCTGTCAGATAGTTCTATGGAAAACACCCCTTTTAAAACAGTTTTTATTTGATCTGACAGAGTGAAAAGCCTCTTCCGTGGGGACATTTGTGAAATTGTTAGAGACAAACTGTTTAATTTCATAGCCAGCTGAGGAGATAGATAACAGTTAGGGCAAACAATAGGCTCACCAAGAGCTTAAAAGGAAAAGTTGGGGAAGGAGATGTCCACAGCAAAGGAAAGTCTTTGACATGTTCCTGGAAACCTAGAAGGCCACTTGAATGTGTAGAGCTGGGTGCATGTCCTGGGTTGTGCACATGCTCACAAAAGACCTGAGAAGGCCCCAGGAACTCACCTTTTGCTGCCCCTGAAGCTCTGTGCAAGCAGAAAGTAAAGGCTAAGATAGTATTGTCAGCTGCTTGGCTTAGTGTTCAAGGTGTATCCCAACATAGATCCCCCCACCCCCACCTCGCCCCTGGCAAAGGTTAAGAAACATTCTGGCTTCAGTAACTTGAAATCTCTATCCAATCATTAGGTGACTATTAACCAGTGGCCAGTGGTCACACACAAAAAAAGCACACAAACTTTGTAAAAGTATCTCATGAAAGTCACTAAGCAATTAACAGCAAAAATAACAAATGGGTGGGGAGGGGGATAGACTCTGACTTCCAGACTTTACATTATCTTATGTAAGATTCCAGTTTTCAACAGAAGTGAAAAGACATACAAAAAAACAAGAAAAGGTGGCCTATATACAGCAAGAAAGCAATCCATAGCAATCAGTAGAAATCAGCTTCTGTCCTAAGGAAGCTGAGACATTGGACTTACTAGAAAAAATTATTTAGATCAGCTGTTTTAAGTATATTTAAAGAACTAATCTTTGTATAATGTCTTTATTAATTCAGTTCACATGCATTCATTTATTTAAATGTTTTCTTTCTTTTTAGGTGCCTATACCCTGAATCAGATTCTCTGTGTCCTTGAGGCAAGGTCATTTGTGCTTCTTCTCATTTTTTTCACCCCATTCTGCCTACCATTCCTCTGGGCGATCCCCAGATACAATGCTGGGCATCCTAGATACTCTTGGTGCTCTTAAAGGTCCACTTTACTCTCTCCTCACCATATGCAATTTATCCTTCAACAATACTTTTGCGCTTTTCACAGGGCCTACAGGAGTGTGTCCCATAGTCACTGCACAACAAATGCTTTCAAACTCTAGTGAGATGTGGGCTCTTTACTTTCTTTAACTTTCTGTCTTTCCGTTCTTTATCACAATTTCAAAGTAGAAACACAGGTAGGTGGGAGGTTAAGAGGAGATATTATTCATAGGGGGATATTTTCTTCTCTCTCTGTGTCTCTGATGGTCCCCCAGTGGTCATTCTCATGCTCTTTGGAATACTGAAAAGTGAACTCCTGCTTTTCTTTATTCCTTATTTTCTGTTCTTAATTGATGGAACAGTTGCGTGCATGGCCCAGCCTATTGCTTCCCCTTAGGATCTGCCGGCCTGCAATCACATTTCCTCTTCACTATGCCTGCTCTGCAATAAACTCTATTGGAGCAACTGTTCTTCTGCTAGAGATTTCCAGCTGTCCAGCTGTGCCTGGACAAGACCACCTTGGGGAAGAGTTAGTAAGTGGACCATAGCTGTGTCTCTCCAATCCAGCCTCTTTGATATCCAACTCATGTTTCAATCATTAATCACTGTTAGAGAAGAAAGAGGCAAGATAAAAGGGCACATTCAGTCTACAATGTTTTTCAGTAAAAATGATCATAAAAAATTGGAAAATGAGTGAAAAAGAAAAACACAAAATATAGGTGGGGTTTTTTGTTGTTGTTCACTGTAAGGATAGGTGGAAGTATAATGTGCTGCTTAGACATCATTTTTGTCTCTTTTTCCCCCCAGTATCAAACAGTAATAAATGCATCTTCGTCATCATGCGTATCAGTCAGACTGTTAAGGAATAAGTCCTATAATGCATTGTTATGATAATTAAGGAAAGCCCTGCTAGGGCTTTATCATGCATAATAAGATGCTCTAATCCCTAGTCCCTATGAATATGTTACTTTACATAACAGAAGAAAATTTGTGGCATGAATGAGTTAAGAATATTGAGATGAGGAGATTATTCCCAGTTATCTGGAGGAGCCCTGGGTAGTCACAGGGTCCTATCAGTCAAAGAGGAAGGCAGGAGTGTCAGAGTCCTGGAAAGAGGCAAAGTGATGGAAGCAGAGTCACGGGAGTGCAATGCCACAAGCCAACCAATATGGGCAGCCTCGATAAGCTGGAACATAGGAGGGGCACAGCCTTGCTGAGACTTCCATTTTAGCTAGTGAGACTCATTTTCAGATTTTTGACCTCTAGAATTGTAAAATAATGCATTTTAGTTGTTGCAAGGTTCTAAGCTTGTGGTAATATTTTACAGGAGCAATTAGATATCAATACAGTCATTTCTAACAAAAATGCAAAAATTTGCATCTGTATGTTTTATATTACTTTGCTAAAAAAAATCAGAAAAGTAAGTGAGTCAGGAACTTAGAGAATGGGGAGTATATGAATATGTAAATCAATAATAATTAATTGATAATGTATTGTATTGGAAATTGCATAGGCTTTGGTGTGAGATGGAATAACATTTGAAGAGAATTTTCTTCTCTTACTGGCCATGTGATCTTAGGGAGGTTACTTGAGCTGCAGTTTTCTCACCTTGAATTAAAGATTTCTTGAGGTGTCTGGGTGGCTCAGTTGATTAAGCATCACACTTCGGCTCAGATCATGATCTCATGGTTTGTGGGTTCGAGCCCCATGTCAGGCTCTGTGCTGACAGCTCAGAGCCTGGAGCCTGCTTTGGATTCCGTATCTCTTGCTCTCTCTGCCCCTCCTGTGCTCACATTCTGTACCTCTCTCAAAAACAAATAAACATTAAAAAATAAAAAGATTTCTCACTTTATGATGTTGACATTGGAAAGAATAGAAATAGCCATCAAGTGCATAGAAAAGTGATGGGCACATAACAGATGTCAATCTATTTTTTTCCTCCAAATCAATCTATTTTTTTCCTCCAAGGTGAATTTAGGTTTATCCTCAACGTTGGGAAATTAAAAAATACATTATCAGGGATAAGGGTGGAAGAAAAGAGGCAGTGGCAAAACAGTTGGAATAGTAATAGTGTTGCAAATCATTTCATTATAAGTCTGGAACCACAGGGAAACAAAATACAAACTGTAATTGTGTAGTCGGGCTGGAAAGAGCCTCTAAGTTTGATCAGCAGGTAAAGTGATGATACCACAGACTTTCAGGTTCCTTGCCATTGCAAAGACAGACGGGGAGATTCAGTGGAAACAAAGACAATACTTGATTGGCACCATTAGAATATTCTAGCATACTTGAAAGATGAAAAGGCTGTATGTAGTATCTTGGCACATCCCAAGACATTGTCTAGGAATCCACATAACAAGGTCTAAATAAATATTATTCAATTATTTCACCTAAAAGCCCCTTTATGTCATTCACTGTGTAGGAGACTCCTTGTTGGAACCTATCTCATTGTGTGCCTACCACTTATTTCTAGAATCTACCTCTTTTTCTCCTTCATCTGCATGTTTACAACTCTATTTATATCTTGTACATCTGACCCTTTGTCCATAGTTACTTTGGGGACGGACACTTGGACTAAGAAGGGCAAATAAGTCTCTATATTTGCAAACGTGGATTGCAAAAAGCAGTTGGAGATATTGGATCTTGTGACATTGATGGCATAAGCAACGAAAGCTGGAATAGAAGGAGAGGGAGAGACAGAGGATGAAGAGGGGGAGAGAGGATTGGGAGCAAAGAAAAATGAAGCATATTGGGTTGAAATTAAGTATAATGAAGACTTCCTGAGCACTCCCAGTTCCAATTCTATGCCAAAGCCTTGTTTCATCTTGTTCCTCAGACTCTGTAAAATACTTGGAATCCTTCCAGTAAATCCTAGTTTCCCCATTAGCTGCTTGCAACAATGAATACCAACATTCACCATTTCACTCATTTGTTTCATAAACATTTACAAAGCTCTCATGTATGTTAAGTATCTTGCTCTGGCTGGGGACACAGATACTTGCTTTCATAGGCACAAGCACTGTGAAAAGAAAATAAAGGTCTCTTTGGGAATGATGTGTGGGAGACATTAATTCACAGACTTCAGAAAGCATGGTCTATATTTGACGTTAATCAGAAATTGAAGAAGATGTGATACTCCTGTTTTCTTAGGTATTATCCAATTAGTGGATGATTCTTGTGATGTTATGGTGTGGCATACAAGAGAAAAGGGCAAATCTAATTTGTATTCCAGAGGCAACAATGAAGAGGATGACTTAGAGCAATCAATCACTAACAATATGCTCTACTTTTCAAGAGATATTGGGCATCACAGAACAGCGGGTGCTAATTAAAAAAGAGAAAAGGAGGCAGGGTTCTAATAGCTTATAAGAGTAAAGGTTCATGTAAGGAAATAATACAGGACAAGACTAGAAAATAGAATGTTTTCTGTACTAGGTTTTAATGGGCATGAATTTTATTGGTTAAGCAGTGCAAAACTGTATAAATAACTATAGAGTAAAAATGCCTAAGGGCAGTTAGGTCAGGATTTCTTAGGCAATTCAAACTTTAGCTTTCTGTTTAGAATTTTCACATTTTTTCTTGGTGCCAGTAATGAGACCAATAACTTGTACAATAACTTGTGTTTTCCGGTCCTATTCCCCAGGGACGAATTTCAAAAAAGGAAAGAGAGCTGATAATGGCAGGATCCAGCTGCTTAATCAATAGAGTGGTGGCCTTCAAGGTATTGTCTTCGTCAACCTTAAGGGAGGTAATACACAGTCTCTGAAATAGCTCTAATTAGACACTAGACTTCAAAGTGAGCTGTGTTATTTAACTTCATCAATTTTTAGCTGCTAATCCTTACTGTTTAAAATGGCATAAAAATTAATAGCTCTTTAAGATAAAACCTAGAAGGAGAGGAATTTACACAAAATTGGGGAGGAGTGGGAGGGCTAGACCGACTTAGATTTGTAAACTAAAAGAAAAATGAAAGAGCAGCAAGAATGAACCAATAGCCAGAAATAGGTCAAGTGATATAAATCTCAACAACACTAAAGAATAGAAAACCCTGGATGATTCTCCAAATGTGTAAATTCTTGGTTTTATTCAACTCAAGCTTCTAAACTACAAATACGAATTGGTCATTTTCTGTTTTAGAAAGATCGTGTTGACTTATTCAACACTTTCAGAAAGAGTTAAATTGATAGTTTTATACTTTGGACTTTTTTTAGGTTTATTTATTTTGAGAGAGAGAGAGAGAGAGAGAGAGAGAGAGAGCATGCACACGTGTGTGTGGGAGTAGGGAAGGGGCAGAGAGAGAGAGGAGGAGAGAGAATCTCAGGCAGTCTCTGTGCTGTCAGCATGGAATCCCACGTGGGGCTTAACCTCACGAACCATGAGATCAAGACCTGAGCCAAGATCAAGAGCCTGGGTGGCTTAGTCGGTTAAGCGTCCGACTTTCGCTTAGGTCATGATCTCGCGGTTCGTGGGTTTGAGCCCTGCATCGGGCTCTGTGCTGACTGCCAGCTCAGAGCCTGGAGCCTGTTTCAGAGTCTGTGATTCCCTCTCTCTCTCTGACCCTCCCCTGCTCACGTTGTCTCTCTCTCTCTCTCTCCTAGAAATAGATAAAACATTAAAAAAAAAAAAGTCATATGCTTAATCTGACCGAGCCATCCAGGCACCCCTACCTTGAGCATTTTTGTTATTGCTTGGTCACCTTTTTTGAAATTCTGCTTGTAACTTCACACACATTTTGTCAGCTGAATGCATACCCACCTCTTCATAATTTCAACAAGTTGGCTGTACTTTCTGAGGAAAAACTTTTTTATACATTTGAAAATTGAGTCATAGAATTCATTTTGACCAAGCGCATGCAAGTAAGAGATCAGTCAATTCAACCAGGCATCATCAGGCAGAGTGTGTAAAGTGGTGCTCTCCAGGGGGAGTTAAAACAGTAGCACCAAGGACCCCTTTCATGATCTTCCATTTATTGTCATCTGTAATATTTCTATAATTTAAGCATTAGAATCCTTTTGAAAACCATCTCTTACTCTTCTGAGGTTTTGGGCCACCTTGGTTGTTAGGGCATCTGAAAGCTCTTAGCAACGAATGACAGCATCTGTAGCAATAAGCAGCAACCTGAGTCACATAGCGTAGGAATTCTCTTAACATCTGATATCCAAATAGAGATGTCAACTTGGAAATTATGTTTGAGTCTAGAGCTTTCAGATAACATTTTAGCTGAAAGTACAAATTTTGAAATCAAGAGGATATAGATAGCATCTAAAACCGTGGGGATTGGTACAGTTACTGAGGGAGCAATTAGACTAAGAACAGAAGAGGTACGTGACCAATTACTGAACATTCTAATATTTGGAAACTGTGTAGGAGAAGAGTCAATAGTAAAGAATTTTTAAAAAGCTTTCAGGGAGGTTGGATAAATCATATAAAAATGTGCTGTATTGAAAGATGGGGTAGAATTAAGGAATGGCCACCTGTGTCTAGTGCTGCAGAGATACAAGTAGAGAAAATAAATATCTATTGAAAATGGTAAAAGGAGGTCATTATTGATTTCAAGATAAGGAAAGAGATAAGCTCCAGACTGTAGTCTCTTGGAAAAATGAGTCTGGGTTGAAAGAACTTAGCCTGTATGGTGAAGGGAGAGGATAAATATTGATGCAGACAAGAGATGAGAAATTTGTTTGCTTGTTTGTCTTAACTTGTTTTCAGATTGGATAAGCATGATTGAATTTATGGAAATAATTTACAAAAATGGCAGAGGGTTATGAAAGTGAGGAAGGGTAAAAAAATGTTTAGTAAATCGAAAGGGGACAGAGATAAGAGCATCAGCTGATGAAGCTGAGATATTTCTAATTTAAAGATGCAAATATATATTGACAATGTCAGACTTCATATGAGTTCTGTGCTTCTGACAAACAATCAAAGGGTTAAATATTCCCGTTACTCTTTTGTGTTTCAAAAGATGGGTTACTGCAAGAAACCGCCCTTCTACATATGACGTAATTACTAATGATTTCCCTCTTATTTATCTATAATAAGGCCAAAGACACTTATTTTTTAATTTTAATTTTAATTTTTTTTACAAATAGTTTATTGTCAAGTTGGTTTCCACATAACACCTAGGGCTCATCCCCACAAGTGACTTCCTCCATGCCCATGCCCCCTCCCCCCCACACCCACCCATCAGTCCTCAGTTTGTTCTCAGCATTCAAGAGTCTCTCATGGTTTGCCTCTCTCCCTCTCCCCCCTATATCCCCCCTTCTTCTCCCACACGGTCCTCCATTAAGTTCCTCCTAATCCTCCTATACGTGCANAGGAATTAGAGTGATTCTGGCTTTTTAAAATGAGTCTGGTCGAAGTTTTCCTTCGATTTCTATTTTTTGGAATAGCTTGAGAAGAATGGGTACTAATTCTGTTTTAAATGTCTGGTAGAATTCCCCAGGGAAGCCATCAGGTCCAGGGCTCTTATTTGTTGGGAGATTTTTGATCACTGATTCGATTTCTTCACTCGTTATGGGTCTGTTCAGGTTTTCTATTTCTTCCCGTGTGAATTTTGGTAGTGAGTGTGTGTTTAGGAATTTGTCCATTTCTTCTAAGTTGTCCAATTTGTTGGCATATAATTTTTCATAGTATTCCCTGAGTAATGCTTATATTTCTGAGGGGTTGGTTGTAATAAGTCCATTTTTACTCATGATTTTGTCTGAGTGCTCTCTCTTTTCTTTTTGAGAAGCCTGGCTAGAGGTTTGTCAATTTTGTTTATTTTTTCAAAAAACCAACTCTTGGTTTCACTGATCTGTTCAATTGTGTCTTTGGTCTCTATGTTGTTTATTTCTGCTCTGATTTTTACTATTTCTCTTCTTCTGCTGGGCTTGGGGTGCTCTTTTTGCCCTGCCTCTAGTTCCTTTAGGTGAGCTGTTAGATTTTGCACTTGTGCTTTTTCTAATTTCTTGAAATAGGCCTGGAGAACAATGTACTTTCCTCTTAGGACTGCCTTTGCCGCATCCCATAGATTTTGAATTGTTGTATTTTCATATTCATTTGTTTCCATATATTTTTAATATCTTTAGTTGCCTGATTGGCCCATTCATTCTTCAGTAGGGTGTTCTTTAACCTCCATATATTTGGAGGTGTTCCAGACTTCTTCCTGTGATTGATTTCAAGTTTCAAAGCATTATGATCTGAAAGTGTGCATGGTATGATCTCAATTCTTTTATATTTATTGAGGGCTGCTTTATGTCCCAGTATATGATCTATCTTGGAGAATGTGCCATGCGCACTTGAGAAGAACGTGAATTCCCTGGCCTCAGGAAGGAGACTTCTGAATATATCTGTCAGATCCACCTGGTCCAATGTGTCATTCAAGTCTATTGTTTCTTTAGTGATTTTCTGTCTGGTTGATCTATCCATTGCTGTAAGTGGAGTATTAAAGTCCCCT
>NW_027527957.1:2884628-2971950 GCF_008692635.1 Crocuta crocuta
CTGCCTCTAGTTCCTTTAGGTGAGCTGTTAGATTTTGCACTTGTGCTTTTTCTAATTTCTTGAAATAGGCCTGGAGAACAATGTACTTTCCTCTTAGGACTGCCTTTGCCGCATCCCATAGATTTTGAATTGTTGTATTTTCATATTCATTTGTTTCCATATATTTTTAATATCTTTAGTTGCCTGATTGGCCCATTCATTCTTCAGTAGGGTGTTCTTTAACCTCCATATATTTGGAGGTGTTCCAGACTTCTTCCTGTGATTGATTTCAAGTTTCAAAGCATTATGATCTGAAAGTGTGCATGGTATGATCTCAATTCTTTTATATTTATTGAGGGCTGCTTTATGTCCCAGTATATGATCTATCTTGGAGAATGTGCCATGCGCACTTGAGAAGAACGTGAATTCCCTGGCCTCAGGAAGGAGACTTCTGAATATATCTGTCAGATCCACCTGGTCCAATGTGTCATTCAAGTCCATTANTGTACAGCTTGTGTATTTTTGTGAAGTGGAGGAGTGTTCAAGGAAAGTTGTAACACCAGAAGTGGATGTGTGTGCCTCATAACACGCTGTGAGCTAAGGTAGCTGGTGTATGTTTCAGGTCTGTGCATATGCTTTTGCTCATTCTTATTCAATCTGTTTCAGCTGGAGATGATGTTGTGCATGAGCAAAGACCAAATCTGCATTTTCCTCAAATATATAAATCGTACCGGAGTACATTAGTATTTTCTAAAACAAGCATTAAGCTATTTTCACTCTTGAATATCACACATTAAAACATAAAATCATATTAAAAAGGATGAAAGGCACTCCCCAAATATAATACAAAGCAACAAATGCACATGTGGACAGTATGTGGAGAAAAGCATGTCAGGAAACATTTGGAAGAAACTGCTCTGATTGCACATTCTTATTCTATTAAAAAACACCTTAAATTTTTTTAAATGTTTGTTTATTTTTGATAGAGAGAGAGAGAGGCAGAGTGTGAGCAGGAAAGGGGCAGACAGAGAGGGAGACACAGAATATGAAGCAGGCTCCAGGCTCTGAGCTCTCAACACAGAGCCTGGAACAGGGCTCGAACCCACGCATTGTGAGATCATGACCTGAGTGAAATCAGGCACTTAACCGACTAAGCCACCCAGGTGCCCCTATAAAAAATATCTTAAACATTACTTATGGGATACTTATGGATTAATTGTTAATATAAATTCTGGCAGTACAATTTGAGACTGTTCTTTGTGTATTATAGAATGCAGCAAATCAATTATTGTATTGCTATTACTAGGAACTACAGTTTTTCACAGTAGAGAAAATAATATATGAATTTAAAGGAATAAAAGAGAGAAAACCCTTTCTGATTTTGATTATGCACTGGAAATGATAATGAAATCTTATGTTTGCTAAACCATATATTTCATAATAATAATAATTGTTTTTTTGTTTTTGTTTTTTTGTTTTTTCACAAAAAGGGCCTAAAAGAATACCTTAGTGGCATTTAGAACACCAGTTGCCTGGATTTTGGTTTCTAAAGTAAAATTCATCATGAAAAAAGGAAGAAGGCTTCTTAGAGAAATGGTTGATTCCTGGTCTGGGACAGGAAAGCACATGGTGAGACTGAGTTATCATGTGCCAGAATAAAGTTGATATAAAAAATGACACAAGACCATCTGGAAGGGGCTCCCTCTTGACATATTTGATCATTTGAGCACCAGAAAAGTATAATGATAGTAAGTATCATGCACTGAACAAAAAAGAATAATCCATTATTCTTAGCACACAAAATATAAATCATAATGGCTAAGATTCATTAAACCTAAATGAGCTCATTAAACCTAAAGTCTTCTGTATATCAAGAGACATCATAATAGAGTGAAGCAACAGCCTCAAAGTGGGTGCTATTTACTTTATGTACAACTGACAGATATATATATTAATGGGATAAAGAAAACAATGCAATAGTAAAACTAGTAAGACTTATGAATAAGTAGTTCAGAGATGAGGAAGCACAAATGGCCCGTAAATGTATGAGAAGACTTAATATCATTACTAAGTATTGAAGTGAAAATTAAAGGCTTATGGACTTGCTATCTCTATTGACCAAACTGGCAAAAATAAGAGTCAGATGGTATGAAGTGTTTTTGAGGATATGGAGCATTGTTTACATGCTGCTTGTGGGAGTCCTAACACATGCAGTTCCTTTGGAAAACCTACACATTTCCTTGATTCAGCAAGATTCCTGATGCACAAGATTTCTCATGGCAACATTGTTCATTGAAACAAAAATGGAAAGGCCAATAGTCTATCCATACTAGACTATATCAACATTATTTTGTGTGTTCATAAAATGGAGTATAGAGTAGAACAAAATGAAATAACAAGATAGAGGATCAACATATTTGAATTCTGTTAAGGGACTAGTGAGTGAAAGAAGTAAAAATACACACAGTTGAGTCTACCTAAATAAAGCTTATGAATAGACCATTAAACAATACGTTAATTTGAGGTTGAATATACAGGTAGTAAAAGATGTTAAAAACTATATTGAAAAAAATCAAGAAAACTGTAAACACAAAGTCAAGATAGTTATTTCTGGAGAGATACGGGGAAATTGAACTGGGCAGGGGCTTACACGAGACTTCAGAGGTCATGGTGTTTTATATATACATATATTACATACATGCATACATACATACATACATACATGTATATATTACATATATATACACATATATGTTTCCTAGGCTGGATAGTGAATGTATGTCTGCTTCTTATAGACCAGATTGAAAGCATGAATTTTAGTTTTAATTTTACTGGAGGAAAAGCCATTGTAATGATTTGTAATTAAGATAATAGAACAGCAAACAACAAGTTGTGGTTGATCTGGATTGATTGTCCATACTGGTCACTTTACTTTCCATTTTTCATTGTTTTACTGTTGGTAATTTAAAAAAAATAAGCCTTACAAACAATTTTAAATTAATTTCTTGATCTTGATATCATTTTTTTAAAAAATTAATTTTAAGCAATCTCCCCACCCAAAGTGGGGCACTATAGCCCTGAGATCAAGAATCACACACTTTGGGAACCTGGGTGGCTCAGTTGGTTAAGCATCTGACTTCAGCTCAGGTCATGATCTCACGGTTTGTGGGTTTGAGCCCTGCGTTGGGCTCTGTGCTGACAGCTAGCTCAGAGCCTGGAACCTGTTTGAGATTTTGTATCTCCCTCTCTCTCTGACCCTCCCCTGCTCACACTGTCTCTCTCTCTGTCTCTCAGAAATAAAAAACATTTTTAAAAAATTCGCACATTCTGCCAACTGAGCCAGTGAGGCACGTGATCTTGGTACTTTTTGATACAGAAACACCGTGTCAATTTTCGTACATACTCATATTCTTTATAATTATAATCAGAAATACAACTAAGATGGAGAGCCAGTTCTAGTGCTTAGAAAATCTTGTAAGTACTTAAAGAAAAATGTAGCAGTGTTATTTCTTAAAAATATCTGAACACAATGTTGCCATACATTTGTCAGGAGGTAAAACTTGCCATACATGTATCTTTTTAATTTTTTAAAGTGTTATTAAAGTATAATTGATACACAAAAATTGCACACACAATTTGTGGTGGGTTTGGACATGTGCATACACTCATGATACCATCATCACAATCAAGGCACTAAACATGTCTACCACTTCCAAAAATTTCCTTGTGTGTGTGTGTGTGTGTGTGTGTGTGTGTGTTTGAGAGTGGTAAACACACTTAACATGAGATCTATCTTTGTAACATATTTTCATGTGCACAATATCATACTGCTGAGTATAGGCAATTTGTTGTGCAGCAGATCTTTAGAACTTATTCATCTTGCATAACTGAAACTATATGCCCATTGAACATGTCCCCATCTCCCCCTCCTTGCAGTCACAGGAAACCACAATTCTATTCTCTGCTTCTGTGAATTTGACTACTTCAGATACCACCTATAAGTGGAATTATGCAATAATTGTCCTTCGTATTTCACTTAGCTTAACGTCTTCTAGGTTTATCCATGTTATTATAAATGGCCAGATTCTCTTCTTTGTTAAGGTTAAATAATATTGTCTGTACATACTACATTTTCCTTATCCATTCATTGCTGATGAACATTTGGCTCATTTTCATATCTTGGCTATTGTGAATAAGGTGGCAATGAACATGCAGATCAAAACCAAGATATGACTTCACACCTATTAGGGTGACTATTATAAAAAATAAAAGAGGGACACCTGGGTGGCTCGGTTGGTTAAGTGTTGGACTCTTGGTTTCCGTTTGGTCATGATCTCATGGTACATGGATTTGAGCCCCACGTAGGGCTCTGTGCTGACACCGTGGAGCCTGCTTGGATTCTCTTTGCCCCTCCCCTCTTGGTATGCTCTCTCCCTCTCTCAAAATACATAAATAAACTTAAAAAAAAGATAACAAGTGTTGCTAACTCAAAAACATACCTACGCTTCCATGTTCATAGGTAAATCTTGTGAATATCCATTATGAAGAGAATTTTTTTCTTTATTTTTTCTTTATTTTTTTATTGTATTTATAAGAGAAGATGGATGTTAGCCATCTGAACCTAACATTACTGGTAATCATTAATCATAATATATGGTAATAATTTCATAATATATGTAAATCAAACCATCATGCTCTCTTCCTTAAACTTGTACAGTGATACGTATTAATTATTTCTCAATAAAACAGAGAAAAAAACAGGATGGCCTCAAGAATATAATCAATATCAGCTAAATATATCTCTTCACAATGAATCTCATAGTTCCACACTGTCATCCTTTTTTTACCTGTAACTAAGTGGTTTTTACCGAAGCTTTTCCAATGTTTTTGGGTTAGAAAGTTGCCTCTATACTTGTATCTGTGACTCATAATTAGCGTACCCTTTCAGAGAAATAGATGGTCTCTTTCATTAATTTTCTAAGTGATATGATGGATGCTAACATGAGTTCCTCCTTTATTACCCTTTACATTGTATCACAGCATGATTTCTGAGGAGGGCTTTTTGAATCCACATTCACTAATGTTCTCAGCATGAATTTGGGAAGTATATTTTTTCTTTGTCTGCTTCAGATTCAATGCGTCCCAAACTAGTACATGCAAAATGCACACTTTAGGCTATTTTTAGGTATTATTTTAAGGCAAAATACAGATAAGAGGTTCAAAAAATTTAGGTCACCTGTTGATCATGCATGTTACAATACAGCCAATTTCTTTGGTTATAGATTTGGGGTCCTTTTCAGGAAGGAGTGCAACATTTTACTAAGTTTCAAGGTTACACAGTGCATTTGAAATGTCTGCTTCATTTTTTTTCAAATAAGGTAAATATATGTTTCATTTCCAACATGGTATAGATTTGTGATTGCTGGCTCCACAGCATATCAGGTAAGTATGTGAAGAGGTTGGAAATTTCAATTGGTGGCTCAATTCTAAGGCTCACCCTTCCATCGGGAACACAAGAATCTAAATCACATCACTAAGTTTGTCTCTATATAATTGCTGGGCAACAAAACTTTTAGGTATTTACCCTAATACTTTCAGTTAGATTTTTTCCCAGCTAGTCTAGTGTGGGAGCCTGACAGTGACCACAAGAAAGCGTGGTTAGGGATGCAGAGATGTGCCTGCACACGGGACTCTCTGCCTGGGCAGATCATGCCTGCAAACAGGATGTTTTGCCAAGGGGCCTGCACACAATATCCAAGGTTAATGATCCGCTTGCACACGAGGGAACATGCCCTCCTTAGAAGTAAGGAGGAGGCTGGAATTGTGGGCAGGCCTCTTAGTAAACATGTTGTGGTCGCTTCCTCCCTTTGCTCCCCCCGTCCTTGGAATGTGTTTGGCTTCTTGCCCTTGTTTGGTAAAGGAATGCATCTTGTAGATTTCAGTTTGTATTCAGTTACTGGGGTATAAAATAAACCGCAAGGGGGGCTTGCGTAGAATTGTTCCTCCAGCCGGAGTTGTGTCTGTGTCTGTCTTTTGTGTGTGTCTTGTCTTTGTGTCATTTCATCCGCAACAGTCTAGTGGAAGCTTTTGGAGTACCATTCTAAAGTTCACAGAAATCTTTTGTATTGAGAGCTTTCATCCAGTTTTTCTGAACAGTAATAGTCTGTCATATGCAACTATTAAGAATGTGCAAATAATAAACTATAAGATTATTCTCAAGAATACCTCCATATATCATAGAATTAGTGAATTGAAAGATATAGCTTTAGTGATATATGAACAATCAAGCACATAAATTTTCATCTGTTTCTGCCTGAAAGTATACGGATGTTTTCCTCACAGTCCCAGGATGCTAATCCCATAGGGGGAAAGTAGTCAGTTCAGTTTTAGGTAACTTGGAAAGTGACCATTTTGAGTCTTTGGAAATCTAGTGGTTCGGGTTGAGCAAAATCACTAGTGGATGACTCTTCTGTTATAATGAAGCACTGATCTTCCTGAAACTCCTTCACCATAAAGATCTGATGAAATTTCATACTTTATATAAACTAACCAAACCAAATAATAAAAATCTGACATAACCCGGAGAAATCCTAGAATCTCACTTTCCTGCTCACAGTATTTGGTAGAGGAAATGAGCATATGACACATGATGAGCCAGTCAGAACCCTTCACCAGGATTTTTAGAAACCATGAAAAGGGAGAAGGAAAGCTATAATATACCACCTTGAAGCTACCAATGCCATGTTGCCTGCAATGTGGAAACAGTCGTTCAAGTCTAGTTCCAGTTCTGGAGGTTTCTAGAATTTTCTTCGTTTCTGTATTATCACAGTGCTTTAGTTGGTGTATATATCAAACTGCTATAATAAACAGAAACAAAAATCTAGTAGTTCAAACAAGACAGTGTCTTTCTTTCCAGTGTAATAGTCAAGTTGCAGGCAAGCAATGAAAAATGGAAAGAATATTCTCTTTTAAGTTATTCATGGAAAATATTCTTTCTATCATTTGCTCCTTCATCTGGAAAGTTGTCATCGTGTATGTGGTAAAATCTGGCATTTGCCATATGGTCACTACAATAGAATTAAGATAAAGATACACATCTAGCTATAGGGAGAAAGGGTGGAATTGCTTGGAAACACAGACTCTAGTGCAGTTTAACAATGGGATTGTTATATTACTAAATGAAAGAAAGAACGAAAAATATTTAGAACAATTGTCAGTTTCTATCTGATAGAAGACATGCTTTTTCAATTCTTCCCTGAATTCTATGAGCTAACCCAGTTTTCTGCCTAGGCTGCTTTGTGCAGGTTTCTGTAACTTGCTAACCCAGGCAGGCAGTGGCAGTGTGAACCACGTAGAATTTTGACAAAAATTCTAGTTCTAAAGTAGATAAATATCAACTAAATTGTACCTGAAACTTCAACCAGACCAGGCTCTGGTGAAAATTCAGTGTTTAAACAGCATTTAGCAGTTCAGAATCCAGATTTGGGATGATCAGATCCAAGTTCTAGAGTAACTAATTCTTCCTGCTTTACCTGAGAATTTCTTTATTTAACTACCCAAATCTTATGTTCCAAAAAGCCTCTCAGTTCCAAGAAAACCTAGACGGTCAGTAATCTTAAACTATAACTCTACACCTGAACTTTAATAGGCTCCTAGCTTCCATTTGCAACCCAGTTTTACTGATCAATCTGCACTCTGTTGACCTTATTACTTTCCAGTCCTCTGGGACTGGGATCTCAAGCTTACTCTCAAACATTCCAATGAAAATAATAATCTCATCATTAAATCCTAGCCCTATAGTTATAACTATATTTTGGTTCCTACTGGCTAGAAGTTTGTCATCCCATTTGAAATACAAGCAAGAAAAATATCTTCTAGACTTTACTTCCAGAATCTACCACGATTACTGGCATATATATATAATAAATAAGTGAATTACCACATATTGCCTATTCCTAGATTCCTTATCATCATGGATTATAGTCGTGCTGGACGTACCCACCACTTTTTGTTGAGTATCCTTATTGTTGGTATTCTACTAGCTTGTTTGTTCCTTGGTAACACAAAATGTATGTCGCTTGAGTTGCCATCCATTATATCTGATCAGGTCATTCCTCAGGTATCTTTATCATGCCAGGAAGTATAACTACATATGAAATTTTACTAAATTATTCTTTGAATAATTCATCTTTTATTAAATTCACTGTGAATTTTTAGTTACATATGAACTAAATAACTTAATTCTTTCAAGGGACTGGGCAGTGGATATTTTCTATCAGAAACAAGGCCTAACACTCTTTTCTATTCCCTCTTGTCTCAGCCTTGCCTTTCTTTCTCACTGTTTGGGAACCTAAATCTACTAGGATACTATAGAACTTCCTTGGAATCTTCTATAAGCCAAGCACATAGGTTTCAAGTAAATGCCTTCATTACTTTGGTTCCCCAAAGAATGTTTTCACCTCTATAAACAAGCCATCACCAAACATCTCCAGTCTCTACGGTTCAGCCACATAGCTGCTGTCAGTTTCTCAGTATGCCCAGCTCTCCATTAGCTCTGGCGCTTTCACATACATCCAGCCTCTTCTTTTCCTAGGACATTCTTCCCATTATTTTTCACCTGGTTAACTTCTACTCATTCTCCATGTTTCAGATTTAAACCTCTCTTCTAACTAGACAATTTCCCTGACACTGTACCCTCACTTGGGATATTTATCCTTCTTATGTACTCTCATATTGCCCTGAATTTTTCCTATTGTAATGTCCATCATTCTATAATTTTTGCATGTTAGATGTCCTTTATTCTATTCTAGGTTGTACATATTGCACTAGAAATAAGTATGTCTATATTAATCTTCATCAAATGCCTAATACAAAGCATAGTACACAGCATAATACATTTCACTGAGAAGAGGGAGAATAGAGGGACTGGTGGATAACAGAATAGATGGATGAGTTACTCATCATAAACACAGAGTAAGACTAGAGAAATTGACCCTGCTCGCAAGGGCTGGCCTGATTTTCTTCTTAAATTCCAAACTTTTTGTTCATGTGGATGATTGCTTTCGTCCTCTTTTTAAGATTGGTTCATTCTTGTACTTAGATCAAATATGATCTCCACACAAAGTATTTTTTCTGACCACCTATTTAATGTGATCTCCCTTTCATCACACATTTTAACTTTTTTCATAACACTTATTACAATTAATAATAATCTTCCTTGTTCATTATGTGTGTATAGGCTACCCAGTCTCTTAGCAGATGAGCTACATGAAAGCTAGGACTTTGACTGTCTTATTTAGCACTGAATTGTTCCCTAGAAGAGTGTCTGGAACATAATCTCTCTGTCTTTCTTTCTTAATGAAAGAATACCTAAAATATTTTTATATTTTTAACATAATGATTTTTTTCTTTCTATTTATAAGTAGTTATAAACCAAATATTTTAATCCATTAAGTTGCATTTCTTAGTAACAAAGAATATATTTATCTTTTTAAAATATGTATATGCTAAAATTTAAAATGTATCCATTTAAAAATATGTCAATAATGTTAATGTGTTGTAAAATATGATCTTACTATGATTTTCATTCGGCTATATAACTAAGGCTTTTAATGGTTCAACCTAGTAACATCTTAAAACACTTCCAACTCTTAAATTCTGCAATGGAATAGTATTTAGAACAAGTATTTAGAAGAAGACTAACAGAGGAATTAAAGCAATAGCACAGTTTCGAAGGGGCACGTGCACCCCAATGTTTATAGCAGTGCTATTAACAATAGCCAAAGTATGGAAAAAGCCCAAATATCCATCGACTGATGAATGAATAAAGAAGATGTGGTATATATATACAATTGAATATTACTCAGCTATCAAAAAGAATTAAATCTTGCCATTTGCAGCAACGTTGGTGAAACTAGAGTGTATTATGCTAAGCAAAATAGGTCACTCAGAGAAAGACAAATATCATAGGACTTCCCTCAGATGTGGAATTTAAGATACAAAACAGATGAACATAAGGGAAGAGAAGGAAAAATAATATAAAAACAGAGGGGGAGACAAACCATAAGAGACTCTTAAATACGAAAAACAAACTGAGGGTTGCTGGAGGGGTGTTAGGTAGGGGGCTGGGCTAAATGGACATGGGTATTAAGGTGGGCATTTGTTGGGATGAGAACTAGGTGTTATATGTAGGTGATAAACCACTAAATTCTATTCCTGAAATCATTACTGTACTATACGTTAATTAACTTGGATTTAAATTTAAAAATAATTAAAAAAAACAAAAACAAAAAAACCGATAGCATAATAAAAATTGTAACTATGTGCAGTGATAGATGTTAGCTAAACTTATGGTGGCAATTATCTCTCTCTCTCTTCATGTGTATAGATCTATCTATCTATAGATATGCATACTATTGAAAAAATATATCTCAATGTATGTATCAAATCATTATGTCACACACCTAAAACATTACAATGTTATATGTCAATTATATTTCATTGAAAAGAAAATAATAAAGCCATAGCAACCAAAAGAGGATTAAAAGTCCTGTAGATTGAAATTTAGATAGAAAACTGCCAAAAAATGTGAAGAAAACGTTTGCTTTCAATGTTGAAAGGAATTATTTTTGTGAGCCTTAGTTAATATTGAATCAAAATAACCAGATGTTTTCCATAATACTGTAAAAAATAAAAGAATGAATTCCCTTTGATGACCTTGAGCCCTATGGGATAAAAAAGAAAATCATATTCTATTCAGTACTCATTTAGTACTTGGTAAGCCATTGGTGGTTTGCTTTATACTGTGAGGTACAGAAAGCTCTCTTCTGAACTTTTATAAATAAGCAAGTTTACTATCTCATACAGCAAGAGTAAGAGATAGGCATTCCCAGCGTATTTAGTGTAGGCGCTCAGTTTCTTTACAGTTTTCTATTGGCCACCTTCCTGGCAGTGGCTTGTTTTGGGAGTTGGCCTTTATATTTCCAAGATAGTTGCCACTGATTTAGATGTCATGCACATATGCCACACTTCAGGGCAAAAAAGGGTAGTATTCCCTACCATGCACCACTAGTTAGCATCAAGAATGGCCTTTGGTAGAAACCTTCAAATATATTTCCCAGTTTGCTTTGTCGGTCAGAATTGTATCACATGGAATTATTATGGATGTTTTGACAAATGATTATCCATTGGAACATAATCAAACCCGTTCTACTGCTTTATCCAACGTTTTCCTTTCTGATTTCTAGTTTTTGCTTATTTGGGATATTTTGATTACTATACCTCACATCTGAGACATACATATTTATAACTTTATTCTTTATAAAATTATAAAGGATAAATAAACTTTATAAATAAACTTTATTTATAACTTTATTCTTACCCAAACTTGTATATTTTTTGAAGTTGTCTTTCTCTCTCATCTTCTTTTAAATGCATGGTGGCCATCTCAAGACCACATGATTCCATCCTGTTGGGCACAGATGATTAAACCAAGTGTAGACACATAAAACAATGCAAATCATTGCATGTTATTTTTTTTTAAGCCAGCCAAATATTTTTCTTTTTCAAAAATTTGAGCTTTGAGACTCAAGGCTTGAATGAGTCTGGTGATTTGGAACATAAGTTTATTTGGAGTTGAGTCCAAAATTGGCACTGGGGCAAGCCACAGCCACCTGACAGTCAAATTTATAGGAAACCAAAAAGGAGCTCTTAGAAAAAAATGTTAACCTACAAATTTTAAAATAAAACAGATGGACAGAAAAAAGTACATATGACCAAGTGAGAAAAAGAGACAGGGAAATAGAGAAAAATTTTCACACTGACTTTTGCAATTTCAGTGACGTACTTAGTTGCCCATGAAAAGCCTTTATATCCTGATAACTAGCACCCCCTTCCTAGAACCTCTTTCAATTTCCTGTTCATTGAAACCAAATAATCTCTGCCCTTGAAATCGGTCTCCCTGTCTTTCCCTTTCAAATCATCTAGTAACCACAACCAAGCTAAGGCTCTCCATGTGTGAATCCAGTATCTCCTATGTACGTTATACTGTTGCATTCATCCTCAGAGATTAGAGCCAGACAATGCTAACAATGTATAGGACCTTCCTTTCACTTATTTTACTCCTCTTTATTTGCAAGAAATGAAACAGACCATAGCACTGAAGGGGTACAATGTCAGTGAAAGATGACAATGACATAGGTAGAACATTTCAATCTATATTCCCAGCCTAGAGTTGTTAACTCTACCGACCATATGATTATCGCACGTATATTGGTTTGTTTGCTGAAAAGCTAGTGTGTAGTACAGTCCCTTTGTTACAGTCCTTTAGCCATCAGCAGCAGCCATTGAGCATGTGGATCACATCATCCCTGTTTATGATGCTGTGCCTTTGCCCGAGTCAGCTCAGTGGGTTGGAATCTCCTTGAGAACTGCCGTCCTATTTGTGATGCTCCTAGTCACTTCCAAGCTGACGCTTTGCTATGGATTGTGCTTCTCTTAAAGCATTCCTTTGTTGTTCTATTCTGTTCGCTTCATGTGTAGCTGATTGCCTTATTTCAGCACACTGCACAGCTTCTGTTTGGTATATGCTACTGTTGTTCCTGTCCCTCACATGACCAGACTAGAAGAAATGAAGCATCTCAGTTGAGCTGATCTTATTTTTTATGTTCTTACATGATCAGTGAGCAATGTTAAACTTTGTCATTAGGACCTTCTATTGAGATTTAAATTTAGGAAATGGTGAGCAAAGTGTCCAAATAACTTTACTGTAATGTCATCTATAGTTGAAAAGAAGTATAGCACCAGTTGGAAATAGGTTCTGAGTTGTAAAGAACATCCAGAGACCAGAGCATCCTGCCATTGAAGCCCCATCCCATCTCACTCTTCGATGGAATGGAGCCATATTGGGTCAGATAATAGTGGGATTCTGAGCCAAAGTTTGGCTTACAGTGGGTCTGTATGTTCTGTATATCCACTTGATGATCATTTATAATGTCCCTGAATATATAATTGTGCTACCCCTACCTTGAGCAGTTGACCCGTATAGTAAAGGAACATTTTTGTGAGAAAGGTTGAGCACAAACTACTGAAACAGACTTGCTTGTTGTGCCCCTGAGAAATGCGTGCCGACCCTAAGTCCTAAGGAGCTAAAGGATGTAGTAGTGGTGTTTCCCATCATGTCTTCAGTTAAGTCACCAAAGTGGCCCTTAAAATAACCCCGGATGAATCCTGAAAGATGACTTCAGACTACCACAGACTCAACTGAATAGCAGCCTGATTGCAGCTGCTAGCTCAGACATGGTGCTCTTCTGGAGTAGATTAATCTGGCCTCCGCTACTGCTACGCTGATTTGGCAAATATGTTATTTTGTACTGAGATCAGATAAAACAGATCAGAAACAATTTACATTCACACGAAATGTACAAAATTAGGCATTTGCAGTTTTTATTCAGGGTTCTGTTCACTTACTTTCTCTCTGTCAGGACATAGTTTTAAGATATCTGGATCATCTGGATATCCCACAGAATATCACATTGACTTTCTATGTTGATAGCTTTGTGATAATTAAGCTGATGAGCAATAAGTGGCTAGCAAACTGGGGTGCTTGGTAAGACACACATTCAAGAGAATGAGAGATAAGCCAATCCTGCAAAGATTTGGGAAGTAGCTCAACACATGAGTAGAATCATTAGCAGTCCAGTGCTCAGGGACTGTAAGGACATTCTTTCTAAATTAAAGGATAAATCGTTGCATTTTATATCTCCTACCGCAAAGAAAGAAGCACAATGCCTGGTAGAACTCTTTGGGTTTCAGAGATAGCATGGCCCATACCTGGGTGACATGGAAAGCAACCACTGTTGAGTTGGTCCCAGGGAAGGTAAGAGCTCTAAAGCTGATCCAAGTTTCATTTAAAGTAATCTTCCACTTGATCCATATGGACTTTGTGATATTGGGAGTATCAGTTGTGATAAACTATGCCATATAGCATCTCCACTGGGAGAATTCCAACACAGACATATGGGTTTTTGGAGCAAGGCTGTGCCAGATGCAGTGGAGAATTTATATACTTTTGGGAAACAATTCCTGACATGATACTGGACCTCAGTAGAAGTAAAGTATCTGGAAAAGGATAGCATGCACCTGAAACTTTCTGTCTAGTTTTGTCAAACCTACTAAGTCATAAAGACAGGTGAATCCAGCAGCAATCTACTGTAAAGTAGAAGTGGTGTATCCAAAAACAAGCATGAGCCAGACAAGGGAGCACAAACAAGCTATATCAGAAAGTAAACTAGACCCACATGTTATCTACCTCTGCTGTATCAGTGCCCTCCCCTCCGCTTACACCTATTGCCACATGAGCTGGCAGAAGATAAAAGCCCACTCTTGGCTTAAAAATGGGTCTAATTTATATGTGAATGAACACTTTCCTTACTCAGGAAAGGCCTTGAAAACAGTGGGAAGTGGAACACAAGATTCTCAGAATGGGCAGAGAGCTTCAGCGATAGACCTGGCCACCCACATTCTGTACACAGAATTTGGGATGTACAGAGCTCTGGATATTGCTAAATGCTTTATTTATACAGGGTCTCCAAAGAAGAAAGATGGGAAAATTTTCGATGAGAAGGTTTGATGCACAGGCATGGGGGGTGGAGATGTGGGAATAAAGGTAATAAAGTGTGAATGACTTTGTACCACACAGTAGTGCTGATAGGAGAGTATTAAGTAGTAAGATTTGGCCAGTCAATTTTAGCCAGTCTGTGCCATTGGTCATGTCAGCACTGGTATGATGGGCACATGAATTCAATTAATTCAGTGGTTACAGTGGAAGTGATGAAGGCTAAGCCTAGGTCCAACAGTATGAAATTCTACTTACCAAGACTCACTTAGCTGCTGCTGCAACTAATTGTCCAAATTGGCAGTAAGAGAGACCAGTGCTTGCACCCTAAGTAGACCAACTAGCCATTTGATAGTGAGTTGAATAAATCAAGTTCCTTTCAGCCTGGAAAGAACAAAGACTTGCTTTAATAAAAATAAATACATATCATGGGGGAGATTTTGTTTTCTTGTTCATAGGACCTCATCAGTATAACTATCCAATGGGTGGATATAGTGTTTACTTCTCTAGTATTGGATCCCACATGGCACTGGTCAGGCCAGAAGACTTTGTTAATAGCCAAGGAAGTGTAGGAGTGGGTCCTTGACTATGAGACCCAGTGGTTACATCACATATGCAGAAACTGAGACTGTTGGCCTGAAGGAGCATTAGAAAATACAGTCAATCAGGGGCGCCTGGGTGGCTTAGTCGGTTAAGCGTCCGACTTTCGCTTAGGTCATGATCTCGAGTTCGTGGGTTCGGGCCCCGCATCGGGCTCTGTGCTGACTGCCAGCTCAGAGCCTGGAGCCTGTTTCAGTCTGTGACTCCCTCTCTCTCTGACCCTCCCCTGCTCATGCTGTCTCTCTGTCTCTCCTAGAAATAAATAAAAAAAAAAAGAAAGAAAGAAAAGAAAATACAGTCAATCAGCCTACAAGCAGTATTTTATGAAGAACAGTCTTCAATCTCCAAGATGCACTATACACATTGCATCAATTAATTTATACAGTATCATGTAGGAAGAATACTTACATCTGAGGACCAAGGAGTAGAGACAGAAGAAGCGCCAGTAATTATCAGTCTTCATGACCCTCTGGGGGTTTTATTTCTCCCATTCCTGCAACTCTAAGCTCTACATGGCTGGAAATCCTAATCCCCAAAGGGTTCAAAGTCTTGCCCCAGAAAACAATGAGAATCCTATTGAGCTACAAGCTATAGCTGACACTTGGGCACTCAGGCTCTTTGTGCCCAGAGACCAGCAGTAAAGGAGGAGTCATAATCTTGACAGGAATAATTGACAGCTGTCACCTCCTGGTGACAGGGTTTCTGTTACACAGTGGGGGCAGGAAAGAATGTGTGTGACACCTGGTGATCCACTTGGGTGTCTACTGCTACCCACTTGTCCAGCTGTAGTGATAAATTAAAACATCAGCAACCACAACATGAAAATTTATGGTAACCAAGGGTTCAGGGCCTTCAGGGATTGTCCAGATAATCACACCATGAAACAAAGCAACAAGACCCCAGCAGCGGTGGTCTGAGGATGAGGGGAATCCATAATGGATAGCTGAAGAAGAAGATGATGAGTATCAGAAGGGGTCTCATGACCAGCTACAATAATAAGGACTGTAGTTCATACTACTAACCTTTTTCTGTGCTTCCCTTAAAAAGAGAGGCCGTCTGGAATTCTGGACTAACTTCTGCAGTCTTCGCAGAAGCCAAGGCTATCAGTTCCAGGGATGGACTATTGTGAAGATGGATATGTACCACTTTTGAGAGCCCACTTAAAAGGAAGAGTTGTTGCTCCAACACATCGGTGTGTTAGTCCTTCTGAGTTTACCTCAGAGAGCTGTACAAGCCAAGAAAGAGCATAATCTTCTCGGGGTGACCCACCCCCAGTGACCAATCATGAAGGAGTTATAAAGGCCTGGCCATTTCCCTTACTGTAAGGTATCAGCTCATTATAAGCAACATCAGCAACAACATACTTCAGAATCCCTTTTAGAGTTTGCTGGGGCTTTGTTTCACCTGCACCTGTTTGACTTCTCTCTCTGCCCAATGGTGTTTCCTCCATATCCACCATGACTATGGAGGCCTTTATAAAAGGGGTTCCATTTTTCCAATGTCTATTTTTCACATTTCTAATGATATTCCAGCAGAACTTTCTTTTTATAAAAGTCATTTTATATGCAAAAGTCTGAAATTGCCACTTAGTGAAAGTCAACTAAATTTAAGATAGAATCTGGGGCTCAACTGGAAAACAAAAAATAATAAAATAAAGTAGCACCTTCTATGGAAAAAAATGTGACCATGCCAAATGATGGAAAATTCCATTATTTTTCCTCTTGAACTCAAGTTCTCATTTTTTCAATCAATAAATCAATCAATATAGCTTACCTTTGGTAAGGATTTTGATTCCCCAGGGAAATATATTTCACTTGTAGTAAATTCAAAAAATTATGCAAAAATTATTATAACTATAATTATTTTTATATTATATATTTATAATAATATATAATTATTATAACTAGGGAATAATTCCTGTCCNAATTCCTGGTTATTTACAATCTACTTATTGTATTTCTGTGTGGCAATATTGAATGTAATACTTTTGCATACCTCCTATACTTTTTACAAGAGACAAATTTAAGATAAGTAGATTGCCATTTCAGGTTGGCTTTTGATTCTGTTTTCTTTTCTTTTAAATCGATCTTGTAATGACAATAGTATTTCTCAAAGGCTGCAGTTAAGTCTTTACATTTGTTGTTTTTCTTTTTAATGCAATCATGATAAAACAATATATTTTATATATAAATTAAGCAGTTTATGTAGAATTCTAAATTGATTGATGATTCATTTATTCTGTTTCAACATGATTTACTAGATTCAGAAAAACTCAGAAACTGCCTTGGGAACTTCCCACCTCCCTTGTCACGGACACAGATTGTGTGCTTTCAGTCTGACCTCTGTTACCTTCTCTCTTTCCTTTCCAAGCAGGCATGCCTCTTGGACAGGGATCTTTCAAGAGGACCTGATCCTTGCCATTCTGTGTAGTATCACTTGACTCAGGCAAATATATATATCCTAGACCCACCCATCTGTGAATACGTGGGCCCCTCTGCTCACTCTGCCATCATCCCTCCTCTCCCTCACGGGCAACTCCAGCCAGCAATCACCCTCAGAACTCACTGGGTCAGATGCTGCCATTGAGCTTTCTCCTCATATCTGCCTCCAATCTCTGGGAAAATATTGCAGGTTCTTTCTGCCAAGAACCCCCATGCAGTACCAATAGCAGCATTGGGCAGGTATCCATGTGGCTGCTGCTCCTCAAACTTCACCTAAAGAGTGAGATGTTGGCCAGTTTCTCATTACACAGAGCAACTATCTCTACAAGTGATTCTCTTGCTATTGCCCATCCCTTATGTGATTTGAAGCCCTAAAGGTGAAGCACTTTTCTCCATAAGAAAGGGAAAGAATCAACACCATAGTGTTTCTACTCACAGGAATTCCTTTCAGAGAGTCTCGAGATGAACCTGGAACCTCTGATATGACCTGGAGATTTCAGGTAGGAAATCATTAGTGTAGGAACCATTTTGTCTGCCTCTTGGCAAGACCTGCATGGATACATCCGGCATCTTGCTTCAGAATGTGGATGTCCTTAGCCTCTTCCACCACCATTATCTTCAACTTGTATGTCTTAGCTAAAATGACACAATGAAAAGTCCCATTTCACATCCCACTGCAACATAGTTTAAAAAACCATCATACATTATTCTAACATAAAATATAGTTATTATTCCATTTATAAATATAATTATTGAACTTTGTAGACAATCTGGGAAAAACAAATGATGTAGGGAAATCAAACATATACTGAACTTATGATAATTTCTATGAACATAAACCTTTATTTAAAATATCAGTGGTTGTAAGTTTTCAGAGAAATTTTGTACACTTTCCCTTCATGATATAGAACTGTAAATACATTGAAAGTAGGCATCTCCTAAACTTTTTATTATTATTTTCTTTGTCTCACATCTCAAGAGGTTTCTTACCCTTCTCCCCTAATTGGGGCAATTGCTTTCCTCTCTCCCTCAGCTCAACTTTAATATGGAACTCCATATCCCCAAAGCCCTTCTTCCTTGTTCCTTCGGGAGGCAAACACACTCTCAGTTTTGTCTTAAAAGTACCAGGTTAATCACTATGTGGAGGAACCAAATGGTCAAATGATGTGGACAGGCTCTTACATTTTTATTTTCTGATAGCAAAAAGCCTCTATTGTATAGATCCTGAGTCTCTTTCTGGTAACCTAACTGAACCATTTCTTTCAATTTTTAAAAATGTTTTTATTTATTTCTGAGGGAGAGGGTCCCTCAGAGTGAGCAGGGGAGGGTCAGAGAGAGAGGGAGTGACAGACTCTGAAACAGGCTCCAGGCTCCAAGCTAGCTGTCAGCACACAGCCCGATGCAGGGCTCAAACCCACGAACCATGAGATCATGACCTGAGCCGAAGTTGGACGCTTAACCGACTGAGCCACCCAGGCGCCTCACAACTGAACCATTTCTTTGACTTCTGACCTCTGCCTTTATCCTCAAAATGAACCTCATGCAAAAATCAACAAAAAGCAAATCAAGGAATACTTAAACAATACTTTAAAAAATACTTTTAAAAATCCTATGGCTTCTTAAGGAAAAGGCATGGTCCCTGAGCAGCCTTCCATGAACTTGGCAGAATAAAGAAGAGGGAGGCAAGCTATACGGATAAACTCTGTTAATTCCTAGTAATAGAAACTTAGACAAATATCCTAACCGTCTAAGCCTCCTCAATTCCTTGACCATGAAAATGGGGAAGGTAATATCTACCTCTCTGGTATTGTGAGAATTAAACCAGGTAATAAATAAAGCTCTTAGATCATAGTATGTAATTCATAAATAACTGGTTATTGACTAAAAATCCCAATAAACATTGAGCTGTCCCTTACCTTATAGGCAGATACAATTAAAGTATAACGATGTGTCTACTCACTAGTGTCCATTTCTGAATTCTTCCAGACTAGCCATTCCCTAGATTCCTGTGCTCAGTCCAGGAAGGAGCCTTCGTGACATTTCAGCAACCCAGGTGAGAACATCAGATCTGCTCCTGAGGCAGATTTGTAAAAGTACTATGTATGGAGTCAGAGGCCCTGGAGAAGGAAGTGATTCTATGAGCCTCCTATAACTTTACCTGTGAGTACAACATAAAGGGTACATGAGCATTCAACAATTACATATGTACAATGTATGATTAGTATTAGACACTAGCTTTGTAGTCTCAGCAAGTAATCTGACTTCTCTAGGCCTGTCTCTGCACCTATTAAAGAAAGATATGAAATTTATTGTCTTGAAATTATTTTCTACTATAATATTTTATCATTACCATAGAGGCTGCTTCATGAATACTATTTTGATATATAACTATAAGCAAGTGAATGTAATTAGTAGTTTATTCATATTATATAGGATTGTCTAGGTATTTTCTATTTTAAAAGATACAAGTGGGGATATACAGTTTAAATTTTTTCACTCATTTGATAGTAATTATTACTACTGAATTTTTTATGCCTTAGTACAGACTATATAAGAGGGAAAAAGCTTCAAATATGTGTCCACAATAATTCAGTAATTAAATTCAGTAAACACTTCTCTTTAATCTGTAAAAAAAAATCTAAACTACAAGATATTGATTGGACACCAATTATTTCTAGTTTAGCATTTAGAAGGGTGTGAATACGATTTTCTAGTTTATACAGCGGAAATTTTGCCAAACAAAATAAGAATGCAAGGATGGCAGTGTGAATATCTCTTCGAGATTCTGATTCAAATTCTTTTGGATAAAGACCCAGAAATGGGATTGCTGGATTCTATGGTAGGCCTGCTTTCAATTTCCTCAGGAACCTCCATATTATGTTTTATAGTAGTCACAATATTCTATATTCCCACCAATAGTGTGTAAGGATTCCTTTTGCTCCACAACCTGGATAACATTTATCTTTTTCCTCTCTCAGTTTTACTGAGAAATAATTGAGTACATCATGTATAAGCTTAAGGCACACAGCATGATGGTTTGACTTATAAATACTGTGAAATGATTATCACAGTAGGTTCAGCTAGCATCCGTCTTCTCATACAGATACAATAAAAAAGAAAGAAAGAAAAAAGGAAAAGCATTTTCCCCTTGTGATGAGAACCTTAGGATTTACTTTCTTACCAACTTTCCTATCTATCAACAGTAGTGTTAGCTGTAGTAGTGATCACGTTGGACATTACATCTCATTACATCCCCAGTACTTCTTTCTTTTACCACTGGAGGCTTGTACTTTTGACCTTACCATCCCCTGTTCCCCACCCTCCACTTTTCTTGTACCTTGCACTGATCTCAAGCAAGGGGCTTCATCTCCTATTTTATTTCTTCACCTTGGTTGGCACATACCCCTTCCACACTCATCACTTTGGTGGCGATACTGTTCGTCTTTTGCCCAGTTTTCAAAGTCTCTGGTCATTTTGGACATTTCATTTTTCTTAGTAACTCAAGAAAGCTACATCTCATAGGTTTTCAATTAATACTTGCTGAAATGAGTAAGAATCAATTAATAGAACACTAAATAAATCAGGGTATCTAGTGCCTGTAGCTCAATATTCTCCGTCTATTTGCATAGTCACCAGCAAATAACTGATGGACTAGCTATAAGATGCATCTGTGTAAGTGGACCTGAGAAGTAAGTACTTTGTTTGTTTACTTTTTCATATAGGGTTATAAATTGGGCATAAAGAAAGGAGACTACTTAAACCTTTTGCATTTCAGTATAGTCTTTCTCAACTGAGTAACACAACAAAGGTTCAACATAGTTATAATATCGCATTGGAAGCGGAGTTAGGTATTCGGAATTGAAATACGACATAAAATGATAGGAGTGAGATGAGGTTACCAATAAAATGTATTATTAATAATAAACCTCCCTAAATAATCTAGAACATAGAGATTTAATTGTTGAGTCTCCAAAGACTATTGAAATGAAGAGAATTGAAACATTTACATCACTAATTCCAATCCCTTAAACTAAGGTTTGACATAGCAAAGGGATCTATTTTCTTCTCTATATTTAAGTCATGAAATAACTATGATGCCAGATAGTATATTGATTTTGTTAAAACAGATGACCCAAGGGGAGGTTATCTGAGCGGACTTTTCATAAAGAAATTAAAATTTAATTCTCTGCTGGGGATTATTACCGAAGGGTGGAAAAGCATTTTCTTCCCTATTTGTTCTTGAGATTCTGTTCATATACAGATCCAGAAGCATGAACAAACACAGCTGCTCCCCACATTAACCAGAGACCTATTAGAGGAAGGAGCCATTTTCAAGCCAAATGTTATATTAGTAGAATGAGAAGTGATGTGATAATTGCGTTCCTTGAGCTGGATTAGAGATCATTTGGATTGTGTGACAAGCTCTACTGGCAACAGTTTTCATGGAATAATGTGAAAAATTAATTCCAACAGATACAGTGAGTTAAGGTCAAACAAAATTATTTTAAAGACAAACCATTTTTTGATCAACAGAACCAGGTGAAGGAGGAAGAGCAGAAAAACTTCTTTAATCAGTTGAAAATAAGAAAGCTTAATTGGATTAAAATACTTAAGGTCTTTTTTCCTTTTTTTCTTTCTTTACACTCACTCATCAGTTTAGCTTTATTTTTAGTGTTTAGTTACTATAAAATTTTAAATATTATTAGTGATTTGGGTGTTAGATGTACTTAGTTACAATTACTGGCATGTACTATTTTTGAAATACTAGCAATTTAAGCTGCGTGGCAATAACATATCACTATGAACTACAGTATTCTGAGAAATTTCAAGAAAACATGAAATTTTAATTTCCTCATTAAATAAAACACAAAATCCAACACACTCTACTCCATTTCTAGCTATGGAAAGCAGAGCACTTTCTTCTTGAGGATTTAAAACTCTCATTTCTGTATCTGGTCATGAAGCTATTGCTTCTGTTCTAAAAATATGGGGAAAGTAGTGTTAAGAATGCTCCTGGAGTGGAGCACCTGGATGACTCAGTCAGTTAAGAATGCTCCTGGGGCACTTGTCTGGCTTAGTTGGAAGAACATGTGACTCTTGATCCCTGGGTTGTGAGTTCGAGACCCACACTGGGTATAGCGATAACTTTAGTAAATAAATATTAAAAATATTTGAAAAATTAAAAAAATTAAAAAGAGAATGTTCCTCATATGAACATTTTTTAATAGATAGGCTTTTAAATTTGAATGTGTCACTGCAATGAAATTATTTCAAGCATAGTACCTGGTATAAAGGAGGTATTTTGCGTCTATTATCTATATCTATCACTTTATATATTATACAATATATACTTACATAATAATCTATAAATAGGGTACTTNTTTTAATTTTAGAATTAAAAAAATTTTTTTAGAGAGAGAGTGTGTGTGTAAGTGGCAGAGAGGGACAGAAGGAGAGAAAGAGAGAATCCCAAGTGGGCTCTACACTCAGCATGGACACAGGGTTTGGTCCCACAGCCCTGGGATCATGACCTGAGCTGGAGTCGAGTCAGATGCTCAACCAACTGAGCCACCCAGGAGTCCCAAGAGAGCATCATTGTGACAATGCATTGTAGTAGTACAATTATTTCAATGTCCTTTTTCTTTTTTTTTTTTTAATCACTGTGAAATTTCCAAAATAACTGTGAATCTCATAATAAAGATAAGTTGTGTCGGTGTGCTAAGCATATGTATTTGTAAGGATGTGGATTTAAAGGTTTTTTTTAAAATCTCAAATTCTCTCAATCTTTTGATCTTTCTGAATCATTATTCAGATATTAATTTATAACCCTTTAACTTAAAAACTAATTAAGAAAGACCAAAATCCATGTTAAATTGCAGCTGTTTTCAAGGTAAACTTTCAGGGAAGCACTGGTACTCAAATATAAAAGGCAATAAAAATGATCAACACGGTATAATGTTTAGTATGGACGAGGCGTAGCTCTTTGAGGTAGGCACTCTTCTTATTCTAAATTGAGGAAATTGGATCTTAGGGAGCCCAAATATCCAGTCATTCACTGAGGATTTAAACCTAGGTTTGTTCACCTCTGGGGAATGTACACATTCACTCAGCTCTACCTCAGAAATGAAAGATACAATCTTTTAAAGGAAATCCTTTAAGGAAAATCCTTAAGATTTTTTCATCTGCTACAGCCAAAATAATTTTTTTTCAATTCACAGCTTTTTGAAGTTACAATTCTTTAACCTTTTACCTTCCTTATTTGGTTTAGGATGTGATTTCAAACTTATTTGTTGTATATTTTTAAAAAGAGTATAGAACATACTGAAAGGAGAAAAGAAAAGTGTATTTATTTTAATTTCTCCATAAATTTTCCCCCTTTTCTCTGGTTCTCTTTCCATCTCTATTATGGGAAAATGATTCAGCCTCTCTTGGCCTTGGTGTTGGCAGTCATCATGTGGAATCCTGGGAAATAAATATCTACATTTCTCTCTCTCTAAATTTTGCAGCGGTGTACTATTGTTATTGAAAAATTGAACAGGAGTTTAATATGTAAACAGTATATCTAGGTTGATATAACTATGTGTGTGTGTGTGTGTGTGTGTGTTGTTGTTGTTGCTTGACTGTGGGGACATGTGGCTAAGATTTGTAAAAAATGTTATTTGCAGTTTTTCTCTTAGAGCCAAAGATAATCATTGGGTGCACTGAAGGCTGTGTAAAGAATTTCAAGGCCTTGAGTTCAGATAAAATTAACGGCTGTACTTTGGTAATCTGGCAAAGTTTATTACCAATAGCTAATGATTAGGTCAAACTCATGGAATTTGAAAGTCTGAGGTTTAACTCTTGGTTCTGCCTCTTACTAGCTGTGTGACTCCATAAGTTATCAAACTTCTCTAATCCATTACTCATCTGTAAAACTGTATAACAAAACTTGCCGCAGGGGTGTGGTTTTTTTTTAAAAATAAATGTTTATTTATTTGTTTTGAGAGAGAAGGAGAGGGTGAGTGGGGGAGGGGAATAGAGATGCAGAGGGAGAGAATCCCTCTCTGAGCTCAGACTCTGACACAGGACTTGATCTCACCACCCTGAGATCATGATTTGAGATCATGACCTGGGCTGACATCAGCAGTCTGAGGCTTAACGTACTGAGCCATCCAGGTGCCCTGCTGCAGGGTGTTTTAATAATTAAATGAGATAATACAAGAAAATCACTTGACACTGTCCCTAAGATGTTGTGAGCACTCACTGCAAAATTGCTCCTGCACTTACTGCCATTAACTCCTTTATCTTTTGTCCGTCTTTCCTTACTCGTGTTATTATTCAGACACCCTGTAAACTTTCTTGCCTTTAAAAATAAGCTCCCTCTAGGGGCGCCTGGCTGGCTCAGTCAGCTAAGTGTCCAACTTCGGCTCAGGTCATGATCTCACAGCTCGTGGATTTGAGCTCCATGTTGGGCTCTGTGCTGACAGCTCAGAGACTGGGGCCTGCTTCCCTTTCTGTGTCTCCCTCTCTCTCCGCCCCTTTCCCATTTGAGCTCTGTCTCTCTTGAACATAAACAAATATTAAAAAGAATTAAAAATAAGCTCCCTCTGGCCCCTACATCTACATTTGATCTGGCAGGCTGGGTCCCAGGACCCAGAGGAGGTCCCCACAGGACCAGCCAAGAGGACCCTGGCTGCATGCACGATAGAAATTAAATGCAAACCAGCAGGAGGTGAAAACGGACTTTACTGCAGGCATACGGTGAGTGCAGGTACAGACAGAGAGTCTGGGAGACTCAGAAAGGAAAGGAGGGGGTCTCATCTTTGGGGTCTAGGGTTTTTCTTGAGGATTGTGGTCTAGCGTGTGTCCTTTCAGACATCCAGGAACTGGTTCAAACAAAGACGAGGGCCCGGGTGTTATTTCTTTGAGCCACGGGGTCTTCGCATTGAGATGTCTATCACGGGTGGTCTGGAATACGCATATCACCTGGTCCTTTCTTGGATGTTATCTATTCTAAAGGAATCACGAACGCCCTGGCCTGTACAAGGAGCACACACACTATCTGCGATCTGAGGCATGTGTAAAGTGACGGGTGCTGGTCCTAGCAAGAATACAAGCAGGAAGAGGAGCAAAAAGCAGGTGTCATATCTGACTCTGCTTTCCATTCCTTATTCTGCAATCTCTTCTAGTAATGCCCGTCATAAGTATTGCTTAAAACACTCTCTCCTCTTTTTTTTGTTTAAAAAATTTTTTATGTCTTTATTTTGAGAGACAGAGAGCGAGCGAGGGAGGATCAGAGAGATAGGGAGACACAGAATCTGAAGCAGGCTCCAGGCTCTGAGCTGTCAGCACAGAGCCCGACGCGGGGCTTGAACCCACTTACAGTGAGATCATGACCTGAGCCGAAGTCGGACGCTTAACCAACTGAGCCACCCAGGCGCCCCTCCTCTTTTTTTCTTATTTTCTCTAAGAGACATTTGGATCAGGCTTTCACCCTCATTTCTCTTCTGAAACACTCATGCCAAGGTTACTAATGACTTCTGCCTGACAAAAACAATGACCAATTTTGAGTCCTCATTTTGCTTGGCTTACAAGCCATAATTAACAAAATGTATTATTTTCTTCTATGAAAATGCTTTTTTACTTGGTTTTCCTCCTACCTCACTGGCAGCTCCTTTCAGTCACCTTTCTGAATGTTGTGTTTGGTCCTCTATCTGCCCTGCGGTCTTGTGACTTTAGGAGAATTAATATGCTGACTGCTTCCATATTGTCATCTCATTTCCTGATGTTTCTCTCCATCTCTGTTTCTCTGTCATTCCTTTGTCTATTCCTGTGTGTGTGTGTGTGTGTGTGTGTGTGTGTGTGTGTATTCCTCTGTTTTCTCTCACATCACATGTCTAGCTTTTCAGCACATCTTGTTGTTTGTACTTCAAATGTATATTCAGAACTTGCCCACTTCCCTCCACTTCAGATGTTACCAAGCCATTGTTATCTCTTAGGGGACTCCTGAAATAGCTCTCTGCTTGTTTTCTCTGTTAATGGTCAAGGCAATGAAAGAATGAATAATAAGTAGCATCTATCGTTGCTATGTTTTTATGTAATAACATCTAACCCTAAAGATGGGTACAGTTGCTACTCTATTGTAAAAGCTCATCCTCTGCATCTCTTGTGGAGTTATTTCTTCCTAGTTGGAAGTGACATTGATTTATTCATTGAATAAACATACCTTATCAAATGCTTACTATTCAGTAGTATCTCTCCTAGGAAATGGAAAGCTGAATAATTCACATTCACTCTTCTCTGGGAGATTGTCCACTAGCAGATGGTACAGAGATGATTCGAGCACCCACAAAACGTGAGACAAGAGTGCTTCTGATTTTTTTGGGTGCCAGTGAATGTGACTAAGACCAAAAGCTGCTGTATAAGAAACACTGCACCTTGGATTACAGATTATAACCTTTCAACACTGTTAATTCCGCGTCAAGTCTCCAACAACATGTGAAGAATACTGAAACAGTTGGAAGCAGCATGAACATTGTCAGCTTAGATACAGGAGCACAATGTTGGATATTTGTTCATTTTGTGTTTGGGTCATTTCCTGCAAGCAGAACACAGTCTCCAGGCTATGAAACAAAGTCTTGATCCAAAATCTGACCATTTGTACAGAGAGTTGGTCATCAGCAGACAATGTTGGCACTCACTCAGGGACGCACTGCTAGTTAAATATCTTGCCCCTGAGGCAAATTGGTATCAATAGGAAGTAATACTGTTGGAGGCAGCAATTTCAAGCTCTGCAGGCAATGCCATGTTTCTTTTTAAGTGTCATTTATTTTCTGGAATGTAATTCGGAGGAAATTATTGTGCCATTTTAGATGCCACAACTTTGGTTTTTCTTTACTTATAAGCACTTCATTTTTTATTGGACGAGGACTTTTCATTTTGTTAGTCTGTTCTTTGAGGTATTCCGATGTGACATTTGGTGGTGGTGGTTTCTACTGCTGTGCACTCATAACTAGGATCACAAACAGCAGGTGCGATAGAGTGTGTGAACTGTCAAACTGGGTGTCTTAAGAAAATGGCGATTATTTCATTGACCACAAGCAATTGGTCTGTACCCTAGACATGACTCCCTTTCTTCCCATTCCTGAGATATTACATTGTTAATTGTGTTCAAAACAAATATTATATTGGAAAACTGATTGACAGCTTAAGATATTTAATCTAAAGCTTGATAGTATGTTCTGTCATGTGTCGACTCAATTGTTTTAACTTCTGAGGATAGTGTAGTGGACATCTAATGATTTTCTGTTCATTCTCCATCCCCTTAATTCTTAAATTTGTTGCTGTTATCATTTCAATCATGTGATTCTGGCAGATACAGTGATTAGTTCTAGAATGCAGACCTGACCTAGGTTGACTCCATTTTGATATTCCACTTGATGACTACTATTATTTGCCCAAAGATGGGCGATTTATCCAATTTGTGCCAATAACAACATTTCCTGTGGATTTTTAGAATTAACATTAGGCAACAAACATATCGGTTCTTTTTCAGAAGTGAAGATTAGAAATATTAATAAGATCTTTGGTATTCTTGCTTTTAAGTCAGTGGAAAAAACAAGATTGATTGAACAAAGTGGACGCATGCAGAGAACCAAGGGCAAGAAGTGGAAGGAGTGGATGTTGGCAATTTTTAAGTCTTTTGATCCCATTATCCTATGACCCACATTTATCCCTGCCCTTGACAAAAGTTGGTTATATGTATCAGTAAATCCTTTGTATGAAGCTGAGTTAGTTCAGGTGGATTTCTGTCATTGTTATTAAAATGTGTCTGATAAGTTTGGCAAAGATAATTTTTTCTGAATTTGCATTCTTTCTCTACAAGCAGAGTGATGTAATTCTGTGCTCTTCAAAGTTGTCCCGAAATACCCTTTATTCATTTTTTTGAAAACTTGTCACATGATTTCCTATTTAAAATAGACCAAATAATAACCTCTTCATCTAGGCTGAATTGTGCCAAATTAATTGTACTCTTAATGTGTGGGTAAATAAAATCAGACATTTTAGATGTCAGGCACATTTCCATTGGTGAATTTAAGAAAATAACTTTAAGTAGAGGTAGAAACATGATCTATCTAAATGCTCAGTGTTCTAGAGAAGTTATTAATTAGACTGAAACCATTTATAAATGAAGTAATTGTTAACAACAAAAAAAGAAGGCTACCATAAAAGAATTTTTTTTAAGTAGTGCATCTGTGCTGTGCTGTCATTAGTACTAGATATCATTTGTTTTGCTAATATCAACATAGAACTAAAGAGAGGTGCTTTTCTAAAACTGAACTTTGTTTAAATACTCTTTAAATGTTAATCTCCATCAAAGATAAATGTAGCCAGGATTCCTCAGGGAAACAGAACCTGTACATATAGAGGGATCCCTTGTCAACCGTCACCAATATGCATCATCTTACACCATACTTAATCTCCAAATAAAGATAATAACAAGGTCATAATTTCACCTAACATGATACAATTATCACATGTGCAACTGAAAATGCACTAATAGTCCCCAGAAGAGGAGGTAAAGTCCTTGAGTCATATTTACTCTTTTTCTTGATAGCCTGAAACTTGAATGCTATGATGCAAATTGTCAAAACTCATATACTATAATATAAAGACAGTACATCTGAGGTTACATGATAATGGATAAGAAAGGAAATAAAACAGTTAATTTATGCACACATACACAAATATCTTCACAACAAAATAAGGAGGAAAAGCTCATAAAAATTGCAACGCTCATTTCTGTAAATGATCACGTGGTCATAACTGGTATTTATAACTACCTTCTACTACCCTTTACCTTCAGCACGCTTATCAATGGTTGTGGTTCTTTACCTGGTGGCATGACCGAGGCCTTCATTCGTGAAGGCTCTGGGCCATTAATAGTCAGGCTTGGATTGAGCTGTAGTTTTCCATTGGCCTCAGTCACAGGGCATGATAATACTAGGAGACATTCTAAGAGATGGAACATCTCTATTCCAGGCATACTCTTCCTTACATCCACTGTAGAGATGTACTCCAACTTCCCTTGAGAGTCAGAATCCGTTACCCCAGCCAGCACAGAAAATCACTTCTTTGGTAATTCAGAGGCATGAGGACTCTAAAGTGGCCAGATGGCAGTTTTAGTTTCCAGTCCAGTGGAATTGTTGTTGTCCCTCCTGGTAGAAGCACTTCCCCCTGTGGAGCTAAAACCTCTAGACCAAGAGCTTCCTGAGGTTGTGAGAACAGGAAGCAACATTTTTGCTGGTGGATCACTACGGGTGATAGTGAAGGTGTCACTCCCATTTTCACCCCTTGATTTCTGGACCCATGAATCCTGACTATGGGAAAAAAATCACCATACACTGGATGTTCATTCAGAGCTGATACAGCCTTCAAGAACCTACGCCCAGCTCTATTAGGTATTACCAGCTAGCTGACGCTGTAGGTGAGTTTCAAAGGGCTATTCCACCATTTTATCAAGATGGCTGCTTCAGAGTGGTGGGGAACCTAGTAAGAGAAAGGAATTCCATGAGTATTGGTGCACATTGCTGCATTTCTTTTGCTGTGAAGCAGTGTGGTGTGGAATACCATGACAACGAATAAGGCATTCTATAGGTCTATGGATGGTAGTTTTTCCCCAGCTTTATTGAGGTATAACTGACAGATAACATTGTGTAAGTTTAAGATGTACATGTGATAATTTGATGTATGTATTACTGCAAAATGATTACCACAGGAAGGTTAGTTAACACATATACCACCTTACATAGTTACTTTTATGTAAGTATGTATGTATGTATTTTTGTGGTGACAACTTTTAAAATTTATTCTGTCAGCGGCGCCTGGGTGGCTTAGTCGGTTAAGGGTCCGACTTTCGCTTAGGTCATGATCTCGCGGCTCGTGGGTTCGAGCCCCGCGTCGGGCTCTGTGCTGACTGCCAGCTCAGAGCCTGGAGCCTGTTTTGGAGTCTGTCACTCCCTCTCTCTCTGACCCTCCCCTGCTCATGCTGTCTCTCTCTCTCTCCTAGAAAAAAAAAAATTAAAAAAATTTATTCTGTCAGCAATTTTCAAGTACACAGTACAGTATTGTTAGCTATCGTCACCGTGATGTACATTAGATCCTTGGAACTTATTCATCTTACACAGTTTTCCTCCACTATCTAAAAGTAAAATATTCCTTTTGTAAACCAAAATGGCATAAAGTGAGGAAACAATTATCATCAATTTATATAGAAAAATTTTTGAGAATTTTGAGACCTCCCCCCAAATAATCTCTCTTAGACTTTCCTGACACCTTAGGATGGAATCCTTATCTTGCTAATGGATGCACAAAATAAATCAAGATAAAGCACAGATGCTTATCTTGCATATATGGTTTAAAACTATGGTGGCTTGATGCTGAGATGCTAAGTGTAGTTCCCAGGAAAGAAGCCTGTGGTCCCACTCTCACTGCTCATGGTGCACAGTGCCTCCGTATCAGCTTGCTGCAAAAGAAGCACTGAACACTATTATCACTTTCTACCTTTTTTTTTTTTTTGGTAAAAGCAAAAATCTCCTTCAGATTTCTTTCTATTAGTGAAAACAGGTGGTGCAAATGTAGGTCTTTTGTAAAAGCAAAGTGGTATAATGTGAACTTATAAAAAGCAGGGATACCTGTATCCAGAAGTTTTTACCCTTTGACCACCTTCACCCATTCCCCTCCTCCCCCCTCCCACCGCACACCTAGCAATCACCAATATATTCATTATTTCTGTGAATTCCTTTCCTTTAAGATTCCACATATAAATGAGCTAATAGAATAGTCATCTTTGTCTGACTTATTTCACTTAGCATAATGCCTTCAGCATCCATTCGTACTGTCACAAATGGCAGGGTTTTGTTCTTTTATGATTGAATAATATTTCATTGTGTGAATATTTATCACATTTTCTTTATTATTCATCCATAGATGGACATTTAGGTTGTTCCCATGTCTGGTTATTATAAATAATGCTAGGGGTATAGATATCTCTTAAAGATAGTGATTTCATTTCCTTCAGATAGATACCCAGAAGTGTGATTGCTGGATCATATGATAGTGCTATTTTTAATTTTTGAGGAATATCTATACTATTTTCCATAGTGGTTGCACCAACTTACGTTCCTATCAATAGTGCATAAGGGTTCCCTTTCATCTCCCCCTTCACCGGCATTTGTCATATCTTGTCTTTTTGATACCAGTCATTCTAACAGTTGTGAGGTGATATCTCATTATGTTTGATTTGCATTTTCCTGATGATTAGTAATATTGAACACCTTTTCATGTATCTGTTGGCCATCTGTATGTCTTTGGAAAAATATCTTTTCAGATCTTCTTGCCCATTTTAAAAATTATTATTACTATCATTTTTCATAATTAACTTGCATAAACTCTTTGTATATTTGGATATTTGGATATTAACTCCTTATCAGAAATATGATTTGCAAATAATTCTTCACATTTGATATACTACATTTTCATTCTGCTTATAGTTTTCTTTGCTGTGCAGAAAAAGTAGCAGCTTTTTGGGTCATTCAGTCAATGGGCCAGAGTAATGCACCCAAATGAAGAATGTGTTACCTCCAAAATCCAAAGTGGCCCAGTAGGCATTGTGCCTCCTTTTTGATTATAGGAGGATCCATATGCAATAACTTATATATTTCCCAAAAGAGATATATTTTGATATCTGCTATACCACTGGACTCCTATAAATTTCACAAAGGTAGTAGTAATATGAATTTTTGTTGGACATATTTTCTACCTTCTGATATTCGTATACCTTACCAATAAGATTAAAGTAGTTGCTACTTCTTGCTCAACAGGTCCAGTCGACATAATGCCATCAATTTCTTGGACCAATGTGATACCTTCTGGAAAGGGAAAACCATCAATATTCCTACAAAGTACATTATGACATAGGGTAGAGAGTTGATATACTCCTAAGACAGGACACTTAAGGTATATTACTGGCCTTGCCAGCTGAAAGCAAACTGCTTCTTATGGTCTGTACTGACATGTATGGAGAGAAAAGCACTTGCTAGATCTATAGCTACCCGCCAGGTACCAGGAAATGTGTTAATTTGCTCAAGAAACGAAACCACTATTGAAGTCAACACCTGGTTAAGCTTGTGACAATCTGTTGTCATTCTCCAAGATCCTTTTGCCTTCTGCAGAGACCAAATTGGTAAGCTGAATGGGGTGTGTTAGGATTCTTCACCCTGCATCCTTCCAGCCCGTGATGGTAGCACTAATCTTTGTTATCCCTTTAGGAATGTGGTATTGCATTTAGTTTACTATTTTCTCAGCTAGAGGCAGTTCTAACAGCTTCTACTTGGCCTTTTGCACCAATAGTTTTCATTCCACTGTTTAGGGAACAAAACTGTAGAGCCTATCTATTCCAAATTATGCATTCCAGAAATAGGGATATAACCACAGATGGGTTCAGGGACTTACTAGGCCCACTATTAAGATGGACCTGAGTTAAAATCCCATTGATAACCTAACATCCATAAGCCCCAGTTTTGATTATTGGGCCTCAGTGATATTTGGGGTCTCTTGTAATTAGTGTCATTCAGAGATAGTTTTCAGTAGTTCTCAAAGTATCTTTCCCCAGTGCACAATTACCCTTCTAAAACACTGTAGGTCCCTTTGGAGAAGGCTTGTTTAAAAATTAACGGTATAAGTTTAGTAGTGAACTGGAGTCCTTCTTCAAGAGGAACAGCCCTCCCTTTATTCAACGGATTCTGGGTCTGTTAACTTGCTCAAGCCTGGAAATTGGTTGAGGGTCCATGACTATGTTTCAGGTTATACTTGTTCACTTGACGTAGAACCTTTCTGCCTACACGGATCAGGTATGACTTTTGTATACTTTCTATTTCATTTCTAGAATCACCATAATCAATTAGCCAACATTGTAAGTCTGTTCAAGTCAGACTATTCTGATTGTTGCTTTGACTTTCCTGTTCAGTTGAGTAACCATGCCTACCTTACCTTTGTTAGTTCAGTGTCACCAACTGGCCCCTGTTACCCTGGGAGTTAATTACTCCTGCTACATTTAAGTTTCCCAGATCAGTAACTTTAGTTCCCATTATAATATCTGGCCTACAGAGAAACCAATCATAGAGATCTTTGAGGATTTCAGGGCTCCCCTCACAAATTAATGTCTCACAGTGAATGGTATGTGTTCTGGACCCTGCCACTGTGAGTATTTAGGTCTTCAATGATAAATCTACTCTAACATGTCAACCTCTCTAAACCTTTGAATACCTTCCTCTACCGTAAACAAGGGCAAGTCCACCATTTCCAATTCATTTACTGTGGGACATCTTTTGGTCCATGGTTTAGCCAACTAACCTAACAAACTGTTAGATGCCTCCTCTCTTTTTTACTGCTCAAGTTGTAACATTAAATACAGAGTCTCTGTTTTTGTGAACCTATATCAATAAATCTGGCCTAATACAACTTTATGTCCTTTCTGCCATTATCCCACATCCTTAGAATCCATTCCCACACATATTTCCCAGATTTCTGTCTGTATAAATTAGAAAATTCAAGTAGTTCTTTTCAAGTGTAGCATATCTACTCAAGGGTCACACTTTGTACCTTACCTTTAGGGGCCTGCTGAGACTTGGGTCTAGTCACATGTATGGAAGCAAAGGGAGTAAGTGGGGATGGTCCTGAGGAGAATCATTGTCTTGGCAAATGACCTTTACCATTTCCTTAGCCAATGTAGGGTTAATTTCCTCAGATGGAGGTGGAGAGGCTACCACATGGTGTGGAAAGGCCTCTCCCACAGACAAAAAATACTCATCAGAATTTAGGTGCTCAAAGACTCCAGCCTCGTTAGGATCTTCCCACAATTCCCATCCCAATGTATAGAATCCCGTTTCTTTTCCTAGTCAATACCTTCACTTTAACAGTAAGCATCCTGTGAACTTGGGAGTTTATCCTGCTTTGTTTTTCAGCAGTCACATGATGAGATTCAGCGTTTGATTTTCAGCAATGTCAGGCCTACAGCTATTGTGTCTCCTTCAGTGTAAACATAGAAGCTTCTATGTCATTTATGCAGCACTTGGGCTAATAATTCAAGTTCCTGAGCTGATCCTTTTCTTTTACCACTTTGTCCAGTGATGTCAACCCCATTGTATTTGTTAGTTTTCCAAAATTGTTTGACAGTATCATATGCATATTCCCCCCAGCTCCTTACTTCTTATAAGTAGTTCATTAAGAACATCCAACAGATACATTTTGTATATCTACATTACCAGATCATGCCAGGTACCAGTGCTCTTTTTACTATTAGGAATATAGTCAATATCATCTTCGAATATAATCAGATTAGAAGGCAAATTCCAGAAGCCCCAGAACTAATTCACAAAACCCATCCTTAAAATTCTGTTCCTCCACAATCACTTTTGGTACCAAAATCTGTGTCAGGGTTCTTTATGGAGAGGACAAAACTATATATTATGTGTATTATAGGCTTATCATTATAGAGACTGAGAGGCCTTTAATCTACTCTCTACAGATTGGAGACCCAGGAAAACCAGTGTTGTAGCTCTAATCCACGTTCAGTAGGCTGGGAACTAGGAGAACTGATGATGTAAGTTTCAATCCGAGTCCAAAGGCTGGGAATCCTAATAGTATAATTCCCAGTCCAAGAGCAGAAGAATACTGATGTCTAAGCTCATGCTGTCAGATGAAAAAAGAATTCTCCCTGTCTCCTCTTTTTCATTCTATTCAGACTCTAAACAGTTTGGATGATAGCCATTCACACTGCGGTGGATAACCTGTTTTGCTCAGTGTACCAATTCAAATGCTAATCTCTCCTGGAGACACCTGCACAGATGCAACCAGAATGTTTAACCAGATATCTGTGCCTTCCATGATGCAGTCAAGTTGATGCATAAAATTAACCATCACAGTAAATGTCAGTGAACTCTTCTAAAAGGATGTTTTAATTGCTTCTCACTATAGGGTGATGATCCCATCTGATATAACAAAGTAATTTTAACACCCTCTCATTTTGATACCTTTCCTGTAGCAGTTCTAGTTTTGTACTTTCTGTCATGGAAATGTTTGGACACATTTTATTTTTTCTTACTTGACCATAGATTCTTTAGGGCAGAATCCATGGCAGTATTTATGTACTACATGTTAGGAAATAAGTTCTGGTGTATAACAGATGTTTAGTAAATGAAGAAATCTTGTTATATTTACACAATAAATTTGGCAACTGACAGACTATTATTATTTAATCAGATGGCTCAGATGGGAAACAAGACCATCTTAGAATTGTGTCTGCTACAGAGTAGAATTCTGTGTGTATGTGTGTGCATGTGCACACGTGTGCATGTGTTGGGGAGAAGAACGGGTATTGGGCTATGTCAACACAGAAGAGTAACAGAAACAAAAATAACAGTAACAATTAAATGAATCAATTTTTTTTATTCTTTATTTAGTTCTCTCTTTAGTGTGGCTTAGTAATCAAGTACACTGGGATTAATGCTTTCATGTGAGGTCACCCTTTTATAGTAATCACTTAGGGAAACAGTTAATACACAAAATATTTTGGAATCACTACCTTCCAAATTTGTACTGCTTTTTTAAAATATTTGATCATATATTTTTTTTTAGAACAGAACTGATTTTGGGGAAAATGTAAGAGGTAGGTATTATATATTATTTATGTCTTCTAAAAAAGAATAGTATTACCCAAAGGCTGATAAAACTTTCAAGCTAGGCAATACCATTTGGGGTAAAAAAAAAAAAAAAGGTATGGCTAAACACAATTTAGATTTCATTATATGGCATGCAAAATGCTTGAAAGAAATGAAAATGAAATTTCAAACGTGTTGTGGTTAAGGGCGGTCACTGGAATATGTGCTTTCAATTTGTATATTTTAAATATTTATTGGAAACTTACATTTTGAATTATTTATTTAGCTATGTAACTCGCCTACTTTCAAGTAGGATTTGAAACACTGAGTTTATGTATACTTATTTTTAATATTTAAATATATCAGAACAAAATATTTATGTTCTACTGATTTTCACTTTAATTTTCTTCTCTTGTAACGAAAAGATTTCCTTTCATAAAAATATATTCTACAATTAGTAGACTTGAATTAGTCTCCTAAAATCTCTCCTCTGATGACAATTTTTTTCCTCATTGAGATAGTCCCAGATTGCTGATTTAGTCAAGTCAAAATTGTTTTGCTTTTTAATATCATGCAAGTACCCTCTCAGAAATATTTTCAGAACTCCCTGAGGGAGGCCCACAATTTCCCAGGGCGATTTATGATGTAGAAAGACATGAAAGCAGCAGGTTCTCCACATCAAGGAGCTGTTGCTTGTTTTCTCAGGGAATGATAAGATTAATGGCATTTCCTGATTTTATTCTAAAAGTCAAAAATACTGCCGCTGTGTCTGGAAAATATCTGCTTTTCAAGAAAATTTTACTTCTTTGTTTTTTGTTCAAATAATGAGCTAAACCGTTTCACAGTGAACAGTACCTACAGAACATAGAAGGACTTTGCATTTCTCCTAGAAAGCCACATAGAAATTCTGAGCTAACTTAATTTTGTAAATAAAAGGTTATAGATAATATTTATAATTTACGTACACTTAATTTAAACACATAGGCATAGTTATTACCTTGTATAGTTCCATCACTTGTGACCAGAAACAGAAGTGTGTTCCCTCATCCTCTGGTATGCCTCTGAGGATAGGGTCTCACCACATTTCAGTTCCCAGAGATAGATGATTGGAAGAGATTTGTAGAAAGCTTCAGGTAGATTATTTTGATTATAAGAAATAGAATACATGTGCAATTTACTCACATACCTCAATTTATTGTGCTTCACTTTATTGGATTTATAGTGCGTTTCTTACAAATAGAAAGTTTAAGACTTCAGTGGAGGAAGTAACTGCAGATGTGGTGGGAACAGCAAGAGAACTAGAGTTAGAAGTGGAGCCTGAAGATGGGAATGGATTGCTGCGATCTCACGATCAAACTTGAATGGATGAGGAGTTGTGTTTTATGGATGAGCAAAGAAAGTGATTTCCTGAGATGGAATATACTCCAAGTGAAGATGCAGTGAAAGTTGTTGAGATTTAGGGTTTTAGAGGGTTTAGAGTGTTTAGAATATTTACATTTAGAGTATTCCGTAAACTTAGTTGAGAAAGCAATAGGAAGGTTTGAGAGAATTGACTCCAGTTTTGAAAGAGATTCTCCGTGCATAAAATGCTATTAAACAGCATGACATGCTACAGATAAATTGTTCAAGAAAGGAAGAATTCTTGGGGTGCCTGGGTGGCTTAGTCGGTTAAGTGTCCGGCTTTCACTTAGGTCATGATCTCATGGTTCGTGGGTTCAAGCCCAGCGTCGGGCTCTGTGCTGACTGCCGGCTCAGAGCCTGGAGCCTATTTCAGAGTCTGTATCTCCCTCTCTCTCTGACCCTCCCCTGCTCACGCTGTCTTTCTCTCTCCTAGAAATAAAATAAAAATATTAAAAAAAGAAAAGAAGAATTCTTTTTCTATTAGCTTTCCATTTTCCAGATATATTCAATGCTTAATTTCTTGTATATTCTTATAGCAATTATTAGTGCATGGGAGTGCCCATACATATACATACATATCGTCTCTCTCTCTCTCTTTCTCTCTCTCTCTTCTTACCAATCTATACCTTTACCTACTCTCTATTTAAATCTCTTTCTTTGAGAACTTTCTATGTGAAAAGACTGCTAGTTGCTGATGATATAGTTGTAAGCAAAAAAGATCTAACTTTTATCCTTATCATACTAAATTTTACAGGCAACCAGAGGTGAGATGGATGCATAAGAAAGAGAAGATTTCTAAAATGGTACTCTGAGGAACTTGGTGAACTTGGTCCCCATGGAAACAATAAAAAAAAGAAAAATGGCAAAACAACTAAAATTAACCTTTTCATAATGCTGAGTGTTAAACTAACCACTGAACAAACTAAAAATCACCTATCTGTGAGAAACTGCAGAGCCTTTTGTAAGATAGCAGGGCCTATAGTGTTTTGACTTTGAGTTATTCCCATCACCCTTCCATCTGTAGGTCAGTGGCATGGAAGCTTAGTGACAGCCAGCAGTCTCCCATCCAAAGGTAGTACACTGATGTCATTAAATTTTTTAAAAATGTTTATTTATTTTTGAGAAAGAGACAGAGTGAGGACAGGGAAGGGCAGAGAGAGAGGGAGACATAGAATCTGAAGCAGGCTCCAGTCTCCAGGCCTCAAGCTGCCAGCACAGAGCTGGATGAGGGGCTCAAACTCACGAAATATGATGTCATGACCTAAGCTGAAGTCAGACACTTAACCGACTGAGCCACCCAGGTGGCCCCTGATTTCATTTAGGGTTCTGTTAAAAACTCTATCCTCAGGGCATAGTCAATATTTTGTCTGTACCAGCAACTTCTTGGAAAATATCCATTCCTGAGGTGTTGTGGCTATTTGATTTGACTCAGAGCTCAGAATAGTGCAAAAAATGTTTTCCCTAGGGCATCGCAGTCTGAAAGTAATAGCACTCGATTGCCAACATCAAAGCCTAAGGCTCTTCTCTCAGTTGGGAAAATAAGAGCTTGGTTAAAACTTTAAGGTCCAGTTCTAGAGAACCAAATGACCATAGGAAACTTTGAAAAGCTTCAACATATTCCTAGAATCAAGAAAGTTGCACCCATACAAGACTTTATTTGTGCCCAAGAAACACCTGGAAAAGAAAAAGGTAGCCATCACTCACCTCTATCTGAATGTAGGGCCCTGTGTAAACAGGAAGTGAAATTGTAAGCTGCTTAAAGTTTGAAAGCATGGCTTTTCACACAAATTCCCTTGGCAGAGTAGTAGACATACAGGCAAACACTTAAAGAATTCTGACTTACCATTGCTTGGCTACTAAATTATATTGATCTTAGGCTGAACCCTAGGATACAGACTTAAGACTAAAAATAAGAATTTAAAAAAGATAGTTGGGAACTCAGTGGCTACATACTTCAGGGAAAAGAGAATCTACAGAATTAGTCAAGAAAAGTCTTTTAAAAAATTAGAAACAACAAGAAAAATAACAACAGTAAAAGCAATGCCAACAAACCTTGGGGGGTAAGGCAGGAATCTGATATCAGAGTTGTTACCATATAATAATTTCGTTTTCAACTAAAAATTTCAACCAAAAAAACTATAGGAAAAAAAGTAGCATACAGAAAATGTCATTGAGGAGGCCGGGTGTTATATTTAATAGGCTTGAAAGTAGTTATTTTAAGTATGTTCAAGGGACTAAAGGACACCAGGATTAAAGAATTAAACAAAATGATAACAATTATGTCTCACTGGGGGCGCCTGTGTGGCTCAGTTGGTTGAGCGTCCGACTTCGGCTCAGGTCATGATCTCACAGTTGGTGGGTTCGAGCCGCACGTCAGGCTCTGTGCTGACAGCTAGCTCAGAACCTGAAGTCTGCTTCAGATTCTGTGTTTCCCTCTCTCTCTGACCCTCCCCAGCTCACGCTGTCTCTCTCTCTATCTCAGAAATAAATAAAAACATTTAAAAAATTAAATAAAAAACAAAAACAAAACAATTATGTCTCACCAAATATATAATATCAACAAAGAGATAGAAATAATAAAAAAGGAATCTAATGTAAACTCTGGAGTTGACAGTACCATAATTAAAATAAAAGGCTCACTGCAGAACATTAACAGCACACTTAATCTCAGAGAAAAGAATTATTGAACTTTAAGATATGTCCATAAAGATTTTCTAGTCTGAGGAACAGAAAAAAAATGAAGAGAACATTAGAGTTTATGGAATACTGGCAACTATACCAATATGCACATAATGGGCATTCCAGAAGGAGAGGAGAAAAATAAAGACGCATAAAAATTATTTGAAGAAATAGTAGGTCCCAAATGCCCAAAGGTGATGAAAAACATTAACCTACATATTCAAGAAGTTCAACAAATTTCAAGTAAACTCAAAGAGCTGCACACCTATCCATGTCATTGTTAAGTTGGCAAAAGTCAAAGAGAAGATCTTAAAAGCTTCAAAAGAAAAATGACGTATCACGTGAAAAGAATCTTCAGTGAGATCAACAGGTGACTTCTCATGGAGGCTTTGAGGCAGAAGGATGGCTGGCAACTTTAAAGTAGTGAAAGGAAAAACCTACTAACCAAGAATTCTATATTCAGCAAAACTCTCTTTCAAAATGAAAGAGAAGGGCACCTGGGTGGCTCACTTGGTTAAGTGTTCGACTTCGGCTCAGGTCATGATTTCACAATCACCAGTTCGAGTCCCACGTCAGGCTCTGTGCTGACAGCTCAGAGACTGAAGCCTGCTTCGGATTCTCTGTCTTACTCTCTCTCTGCCCCTCCACTGCTCATGCTCTGTCTCTTTCTCAAAAATAAATAAACATTAAAATTTTTTTAAAAAAGTAGAAATTAAGATATTCCCAGGTAAACAAAAACTTAGAGATCACATCACTACAAGATCTGCCCTACAAAAAATACCAAAGAGAGTCTTTTGGGCTAAAAAAAAAGGAACACTTAATGATAACTTGAATCCACATGAAGAAATGAAGGACACTGATCAAGATAGCTACATAGAAAAATACAAATGAGAGTATAAATGTATTCTTGTTTGTTACTCTTCTCTATGATTTAAAAGACAATTCACAAAGCAATAATTATCAAACTATGTTGATGGCTTATAATATATAAAGATATAATAGCACAAAGTCTGAAGGTGGGAGCAGAGGTATATTGGAGAAAAGTTTTTGTATAATATTGAAATTAAGTTAGTATTAACCTGAAATAGATAATTTTATATTAAGATGCTAATTGCAGGGGTACTAGGTGGCACAATCGGTTAAGTGACTGACTTTGGCCTGAGTCATGTTCTCGTGGTTTGTGGGTTCAAGCCCCATGTCGGGCTCTGTGTGGACAGCTCAGAGCCTGAAGGTTGCTTTGGATTTTCTTTCCCTCTCTCTCTGGCCCTCCCTGCTCATGCTCTCTCTTTCCCAAAAAATAAGTAAACGTTTTTTTAAAAATTTAAAAATGCTGCTAATTGCAATCTCAAGGTAACCACTAAGAAAATAAGACAGGGAGCCATGTATTTGATGTCAGCCATTTTTCAAAAAGTCATCCATTATGGAAAGGAGAGACCACATTTTAGATCACATAAAAAGGACTGGATGTTTGAAGTTACAGGAAAGCAGTTTAATTCCATTACAAAAAATGAATTTCAATTATTAGAATTGTCAATGAAATGGAACAGCCTAGAAAAAAATGAGATTGATATCAGCATAAATTTAGTTTTAAGAGAGGTTAGATGATTTAGTGTGTTAAAAAGAAAACCACAAATCCAAAACGGAGTCACTTATGCTAGGCCTTGACACAAACTGGGACTTAACGCCTAACCTTATTATACTTTCAACCTCCCCCAGAAATGTAGTCTTCACCCATGTGTCAAGAATTTTATGGTCAGCACCAGTGAGGTAATCTGTCACATAGGCCTCTCCCTCCCTTAAATGAAAATGACGTGAACAACCTCATAACACCCTTTTGTCCCCAGTGAAAGGTGACCTCATCCAAAATGATCTTTTTTCTCTGTTAATGTCTTCATTGAGCTGCCTTTAAAAATGGTTGCCTTTCTGGGGCTCCTGGATGGCTCAGTTGGTTAAACTTCTGACTTCAGCTCAGGTCATGATCTTACAGTTTGTAAGTTCGAGCCCTTTGTCTGGCTCTGTGCTGACAGCTCAGAGCCTGGAACCTGATTCAGACTCTCTGTCTCCCTCTCTCTCTCTGCCCCTCCCCTGCTCACTCTCTCTCTCTCTCTCAAAAATAAATAAACATTGAAAACAAACCTACAAACAAGAAAACTTTTCCCTCTCTGTAGCCCTTTGGATCTGCCCCCTACTTGCTAGATGGAAAACCGCTTGGATATAAAAATTAATAAAGCTAATTAGACCTTTAAAATTCACTTGTTTGAATTTTTATTATTTAACAAGTATTATTTAGATTTGAAAATGAGACTTCTAATGTCAACTTTTTTATTCTTAACATTTAATGAAGATCAAAGACAATGCCAGTAGAACCTCATTAAGACAGTTTTGACATTCAAAATAAAATAGAAAAACACCTCCACAAATATGAAATCCATTTTTTACTTACCTTTCTTCAGTATCTGGAATATAAATTTGTTCTAGCCATCTTTTTTTTTTAATGTTTTTATTTATTTTTAGGAGAGAGACAGACAGACAGCGTGAGCAGGGGAGGTCAGAGAGAGAGGGAATCACAGAATGAAACAGGATCCAGGCTCTGAGCTGGCAGTCAGCACAGAGCCCGACGCGGGGCTCGAACCCACGAACCGCGAGATCATGACCTAAGCGAAAGTCGGACGCTTAACCGACTAAGCCACCCAGGCGCCCCTGTTCTAGCCCTCTTATCCTTTACACAGGATTTAAGTTAATTTGATTGCCTTATCACCTCTGATCATGTTAATCTGCAATAGTTCATATAATAAGACACCTCACAGGTATCGTTTTAGGCTTTTGTTCAGCACAATGTTGGGGAATTTCTGGGGCTTTACCTTATCTTGGTTCCTTTGTTTTCTGGATTTTAGGCATTCTTCCTCTTTGGTGGGACATTCCCTATTTTGATGGGACATTTCCTTTTAAGCTTCCTGAGCAAGCTTGAATGATAAGTGTTTTTGTTGTTGCTAGGATTTTTCATGTCTGAAAATGTCTTTGTTCTGTTATTACTTTAAATTAATAATTTGCTTTAGCATAGAGTTCTAATTTGGAAATAATTTTTTCTCAGATGTTGAAGATACCTTTCCATTGTCTCCCAGCTTTTGTTGCTATTCTTAACAAATCTAATGCTACAGTTAATTTTAATTTTGTTCTAAAAACCTAAATTTTCCTTTGTGAAGATAGTCAAGATCTCTTTGCCCTAGTGCTCTGAAAATTCATAATGATGTTTATTGTTTGGATTCTATTCTCATCCATTTTGCAGGACCATTAGTAGATCCTTCTTATCTAGACATTCAGGTAGTTCTGAAAATGTCTCTTGCATTATTTATTATTTATTTCTCCATTTTTGCTGTTGTCTTATTTTGAAATGAATATGATGCACTTTTGGCATCGCCTTCTATTTTCTAAAAACTTTCACTTATAATTTTCTTGTCTTTTTTTTAGTACTTTGCTGAGAGATTTCCTCAACTTTATTTTCTAAGGATTTGGTTGAATATTTAAACTTTTTCCTTTTTGGCTATCAAATTTTTAAGGGCTAGCACTATTTTCTTATTCTCTAAATGCTTATTCTTTTGTTTTAAGTCACATCTTTTTCTTGTTTTGTGGTTGAAATAACTTTTCTTATCTCCTTGAAGATAATACATATTCACATATATATTTGAAATGTTTCTCTTCCTCTTTAATTTCTTCTTTTTCAACTACTTATTTTCATTTTGTTCCCTATATTTTATGTGATAGGTTTTCTTCAAATATTTGGTAATATTTCTTTTTTGGTTTTTGGTGGTTTTTTTGCTTATATTTAAGAATGGGACACTTAAAAGCTGTTTGGAAGTCCCGTGTGTATAATGAGTCTTTATCAAAAGATAATAAGGTTGGATAATTCATTGACTGTCCTTTAATTTCATCATCTTTAGATGCTGCTATCATGGTCTGCTCAGATTCTTATCTCTGCTTTTCTGCAGGAGCTGGTACGAGCCTGGTGGCCAGAACTCTGGGTACCTGGTGTGATAATAAGCATGAAGCTCACTATGTTCCCTTGACAACCTTTCTGTATTTTTATGTTCAACTATGGCTGAAAGCCTGTAGTATGGGATCCTCTGTTTTAATCTTGCTAGAAGATAACTCTCAGACTTCTGCCTCAGTATGGCGGGGNAAAGTCCTTACTCACTTCTCGTGCTCTTAGTTTCTCATTCCAGTGGTATCTAGTGCTAAGTCCCTTGAGACTTCCATGGTACTTAGGTTGATCTTAGTTTTTCCACACTGCTGGCTTACAAGAAAGTTGCCACCATTCATCATAATTGTATTTTGTTTTCCTGCCATTAAAAATGTTATTGTTGTTGTCTCTTTTTCTATTTAATTTATGTATTTGTGGGTTTATGATTTCTTTTACAAATCCAGTTTTAATAATTTTGTGGATGGTGGAAAGGAGTAAAAGCTATGATGGACATTCAACCCACGAGTTTTTAATCAAAGGTCAAGGGATTGTTTTTCTTTAGAATTGTAACTAATGTGGATAAGTTAAAGCTTATGTAATTGGATTAGAGAAGAAGGCTATGAAGTGAATAAATTGCTTTCTTGAATTGAAGTTTTTGAAAAAGTCTTATCATTATAAATAATCTGATAATCAAGTAGAACGAGCTAACACTTTATTTTTTGCTTCCTATATGGCAGGCAACATTCCAAGAAACTTATTAACTTAATTATCATAAAAGTTTTTCCATGGTATACACTACTGTAATCTTTCTCTTTTTCAAATGAAGACATTTAATCCCTTGTTCTTTATTACTGCTTCTTATTATTTATGTTTAAAAGGTCCATAATAAAGAATCTTGTAAATGAGGTATTGTAACTAAGGTAATGTTAGCAACAAACAATGGCTTCAACACAATAAATGTTTATTTCTTGCTCATGTAAAGTTCATTACAAATGCTACTGAATCACGAGTAGCTTTCTTCCAAGTAGTAATTCATGGCTCAGGCTTCTTTCTTTCTTTCTTTCTTTCTTTCTTTCTTTCTTTCTTTCTTTCTTTCTTTCTTTCTTTCTTTCTTTCTTTCTTTCTTTCTTTCTTTCTTTCTTTCTTTCTTTCTTTCTTTCTTTCTTTCTTTCTTTCTTTCTTTCTTTCTTTCTTTCTTTCTTTCTTTCTTTCTTTCTTTCTTTCTTTCTTTCTTTCTTTCTTTCTTTCTTTCTTTCTTTCTTTCTTTCTTTCTTTCTTTCTTTCTTTCTTTCTTTCTTTCTTTCTTTCTTTCTTTCTTTCTTTCTTTCTTTCTTTCTTTCTTTCTTTCTTTCTTTCTTTCTTTCTTTCTTTCTTTCTTTCTTTCTTTCTTTCTTTCTTTCTTTCTTTCTTTCTTTCTTTCTTTTTCTTTCTTTCTTTCTTTTCTTTCTTTCTCTTCCTCCCTCCCTCCCTTCCTTCCTTCCTTCCTTCCTTCCTTCCTTCCTTCCTTCCTTAATGTTTATTCATTTTTGAGAGACAGAAAGAGACAGAGCATGAGAGGGAAGGGGCAGAGAGAGAGGAAGACACAGAATTTGAAGCTCTGAGAACTCCAGGCTCTGAGCTGACAGCACAGAGCCCTATGCTCTAATGCATGGACTGCGATATCATGACCTGAGCCGAAGTTGGAAGCTTAACTGAGTGAGCCATCCAGGCGCCTCTCAGGCTGCTTTCATTTTATGCCTCACTGTGTTCAAACTGTATTTTCAAGGTTCCTATGCTTGCCACATCAAGTTGGAGGAATGAGTCAAAGATGGTGGAAAAGGCACAGCTCCTCCTTCGGTGTCTTAGCCACTGATGTGACACATGCCTCTTCTGCTCCTATTTTATTGTTGAGACGTGTTGACATGGCCAGACCTGATTCTGAGGAATGCTGAAAAATGTAGCTTTACTCTGTGCTAGAAAGAAGATACATGTTTGTTGAACTGCTAACTAAATTTACCCTCCAGTAGCCATACATCTCTTCTACGTAGAACTAGGAAATGGCAGGACCAGTTTTAATCCATCTATGTGAATCCAATGTCTGTGCCAATCCATTGGCTAATACCAACCTACATTCTCTGGTATGGAAACGTTACACTGGCTTTTACTGTCAGACAATTTTTGTTAACTCGCTCATATTTACACTTTAGTTTATACACATTTTCTGAAATATATTTTGTATTGCTGTTTGTAAAGGATTCAGTCCCACTGAGAGGCGACACTGAAGGCTGTGGAGTTAGACTCTCTGGGTTTGAATCCTGGCTTCACTGTTCACATTTGTGTGGCAGATACAGAGATCTAGATTCCTATGCACCTGTAAACTGATAGTGACAGTCCAATCTTGCAGTGTTGTTGTGAGAGACGATGAATTAACAGTCAACTGTACAATGCCTGCTGTGGAGAAAGCCCCCAACAAATGTTAACTATTAGCATTCACTTTTAGTAATTCTTAGTAATTCACTTTGTATATTAATAGCAAGGAGCTCTATGCCATAAGCAAAAGTAAAATTTATGAAATTGGTCATAATTCGTCCTCAATGTCTGTAGGCAAGATTTGCATGGTTCTCAGAAAAACCCTCACAGCCTTCCAGTGAGTTGTGGTCCTTATTTTTGAAAGACAAGGAAAAATAAGCACCCAAAATACTAACAGGAAAGTCTCAGGTACCAGGACTTTTGTTGATATTTACATTCTATACATTTTATAAAATAAGTGCATATTACATTTTATTTGTACATATTTATATTAACAAAACAGAAAATTTATTTAATATATTTAATATATTGCTCTCTAGTGAAGCCTCAATGGATTTTGAAGCAACAGGTTTAATTTTATTATAAGATCCTAGTGATTTCGGGTTTATTGATGAGCTTGTAGGAAGAGACTGCAATGACAATAATCTGTGCTTGAGTGAGTAAGTGAGTGAGCAAGTGAGCGTGTGTATATAAAGCAACCTTGAACAGATAGAAGTAGAATGTTGCAAGAACTTTGACATGATGTCTTCTTCCTTTTATTATTTATTTTCTTAAAAAATTTTCTTTAATGTTTATTCATTTTTGAGAGGCAGAGCATGGGTCGGCGAGGGGAAGAGAGAGAGGGAGACACAGAATTCCAAGCAGGTTCCAGGCTCCGAGCTGTTAGCACAGAGCTAAAAGTGGGGCTTCAAATCCTGGCTCAGCCAAATATCAACAGCGTGTCCCTAGGAAATTATCTAGCATTTCTGAACTTCAGTTCTCTCTTCTGTAAAATGGGGATAATATTAAACTTGTACGGTTGTTGAGACAAAATGGAATTATGTGTGCAAAATAATTTTGTCCTATTTGTAAATAAGTGTTATGTTAACTTTCCAAAAGTATCTTCTGATCAAAGGGATCTCCTGAATGGGAACTCCATTGCCTATGGAATAAAGTCAAAACATATTTGTCCACCATTAAAATAAATCTCGTCTTTGGATAGAAATTACATTTCATCTTTCTTTATTTCCAAATATCTCCTTATGCTTAGTAAAATTGAATGTTATTCTCCTCTTTTCTTTACTGTTCTCTCTTAAATGCTTCACTCCTGACTCCACTTGAAGGTATACAAAAACCCTCAAGATCAAACTTCAATTCTATCTTCCCCAGCACTATATTTTTTGCCAGCTCAGTGTGCAATACACTCTCCTTTGTATCTTGTAAAATCACATATTGCTTATTTATGTGTCTTCTTTTTACTATAAAATTAATTTTAGTCTTTCAGTGCCTGGTATTATATACATCAAATAGTAAAGATAATTTAACATTTATTAATTTCCTAGATAATTTAACTTTATGATTTGTTAGATGAATAAACAAATACATTTGAAAAAACAAATATACCATGATAAATGTCTTTATTGGCCTATACATGTTAACTTCATAAGCTTAATTACTCAAGGAAAATAAAACCCTAGTTCATCTAAAATAAATGCAGTCTTGAAGCTCTTCATATAACCCCAGAATATCTAGAATAATTTTCTATTATATGAACTGACAGAATCAACAGAATCTCAGAGCCAGACACATGGTTCCCTTTTGGAGAATCAATCACCAAGAAGTTACTCAGTTTCTACTTGATCATTTTTACTTAGGAGGAAATCCTAAGTGGAAGCAGGCTGTTCAACTTATAAGCCAATATAATTATCAAAAAATTTGACTTTTTTTTGCTGAAATATTTAAAAAAAATTTTTTTTAATGTTTTATTTATTTTTAGGAGAGAGAGACAGCGTGAGCAGGGTAGAGTCAGAGAGAGAGGGAGTCACAGACTGAAACAGGCTCCAGGCTCAGAGCTGGCAGTCAGCACAGAGCCCAACGCGGGGCTCGAATCCACGAACCGCGAGATCATGACCTAAGCGAAAGTCGGACGCTTAACCGACTAAGCCACCCAGGCGCCCCTGCTGAAATATTTTTTTATTACTTTTCCTCACTCATCTTCCTTCATTTAATATCTGGCTTATGCAAGGTATTACACATACTACCCCATATAAAATATTCTGTTTAGAGGGGCACCTGGGTGGCTCAGTCAGTTAAGTGCCTATCTCTTGATTTCAGCTCAGGTCATGATCTCGCAGTTCATTGTGCTGTCTGATGGAGCGAAATCTGCTTGAGATTCTCTCCCTCTCTCTCTGCATCTCCTCTGCTCTCTCTCTTTTTTTTTTTTTTTTACAAATAAATAAATAAACTTAAAAAAATTCTATGTAGGGTAGTCAGGTGATCACTTAGAACCAATGTATGTGAAACTTCACTTTCCTATTTGCACTGTTGGTGGGCCATTTATAAGCCTTGCAGGATTTTATTGACAAAGAGTGGTAGACTAATGAAATTTGAGTAATTGTGCTTTGGGTTAAGTCCGCATAACATGGGTGAAACAGAATTACCCTATCCCTTGATGATTGTTTTTCTTGTTTTGAATATAAACAAAAATTGTTTCTAATGTTTTCTTTCCACACCATATTTCATTTTCAGCTATGCTTTTTTATGTCCTCATCTTTGTTTCTGTTCCCTTCTTTCCATCTGCTGCCTATGGCCCTTTCTGAATTCTTCCTGGTAAAAGCATATTATTTCCAGACTTTTCTTCTTCATCTGAGTCACTTGCTAGTCTTGGCAGAATTTTGGCTTGTAAGTTTTTTTTAGATGATCTGCCTGTAGAATCTTATTGAACTTTACTATAAACTTCTTTTTGGAACCAAATGCTACATACTTTATTTACATTATCAAGTGTTTTATTAAAAGTGATAAATGTAAAATTAAAATGTACAAGAATATATGAAGTAAAATATAAGTCTCTCTCCCATCCTGGTCTCTCAGTTTCCTTAGAAGCAAGCATGTTTCTCGTATATCCTTCTAGAATTTTTAATTCAGGAGCCATCATACATGGGTACGTCCTTCAAATAACAACAAAGGGTTGCATTTCATATACTTTTCTACTGCTCCTTGCTTTAATTTATTTTCTTAATATTTTTTATTTTAAGTGTTTATTTATTTTGAGAGAGAGAGAGAGAGAAAGGGAGAGGGAAAGAATACCAAGCAGGTTCCGCACTGTCAGCTCAGAGCCCAACTTGGGGCTCAGATCCATGATCCATGAAGGGCACCTGGGTGGCTCAGTCGGTTAAGAGTCCGACTTCAGCTCAGGTCATGATCTCATGGTTTGTGGAATCGGGCCCCACGTTGGGCTCTGTGCTGACAGCTAGCTCAGAGCCTGGAGCCTGTCTTCAGATTCTGTGTCTCCTTCTCTTTCTGACCCTTTCCTGCTCACGCTGCCTCTCTCTCTCAGGAAAAAAAAAAAAATCCACGATCCATGAAATCATGACCTGAGCTGAAATCAAGAGTTGGAATGCTCAACCAACGAGCCACCCAGGCACCCCACCTTGCTTTTATTTTTTAAAATTTTAAATGTTTTTTTTTGGAGGTAAAATTGATACATAACATTATGTATACATTTCAGGCGTACATTATAATACATCTGTATGTACTACAAAGTGACCACTAAGAAAAGTATAGATATCTTCCATTACCATACAATTGACCCCCTTAACCTATTTGCTCACTCGTCAACGGACAACTCCTTGGTAAACATCAGTCTGTTCTCTGTAACTTTGTTTATGTGTTATATTATTTGTTCATTTGTTTTGTGTTTTCAGATTCCACATATAACTGAAATCATATAATATTTGTCTTTCTTGTCTGACATATATCACTTAGCATAATACCCTCAGGGACCATTCATGCTTTCATCAGTGGTAAGATTTCATTCTTCTTTATGGCTGAGGAGGATCCCATTGTATATATATACCACATCCTCTTTATCCATTCACCTATTGATGGACACTTAGGCTGTTTTCATATCTTGACTATTGTAAATAATGCTGTAATGAACATAGGAGTGCATATATATATTTTCAAATTAGTGTTTTTGAATTATTTGGATGAATACCCAAAAGTGGAATAGCTGGATTATGGTAGATCTATTCTTAACTTTTTGAGGACTCTTCATAGAGATTTCTGTAGTGGCTGCACCAATTTGCATTCCCACCAATAATGTATGGAAGTTCCTTTTTCTTTACATCCTCTGCATTGCTTGTTATTTCTTGTCTTTATGAAACTAACCATTCAACAGGTGTAAAGTGATATCTCATTGTGTTTTTTAAACTACTTTTTAAAAAGTGTTTATTTTTGAGAGAGAGACAGACAGACAGACAGATAGACAGAGAGTGAGCAGAGGAGGGGCAGAGAGAGGGGCAGACACAGAATCCAAAGTAGGGTAGGCTCCAAGCTCTGAGCTGTCAGCACAGAGCCCAGCACAGGGCTCTAACTCACAGATTTTGAGATCATGTCCTGAGCTGAAGTTGGACCCTTAACTGACTTAGCCACCCAGGTGCCCTTCATTGTGGCTTTGATTTGCATTTTCCCAGTAACTAATGAGACTGAGCATCTTTTCATGTGTGTGTTGGCCATCTGTATGTCTTCTTTGGAAAAATGTCTATTTAGATCTTCTGCCCATTTTTTAAATAAAGTTGTTTGTTTTTCATTGTTAAGTTGTGTGAGCTCTTTATATATTTCAGATATTAACCCATTATTAGATACATTATTTGCAAATATCTTCTTTTTTTTTTTGTTATTTAATCCTTATTGTATTTAATTCTTTTTTTTTTTACAAATAGTTTATTGTCAAATTAGTTTCCACATAAGATTCAGTGCNTGCAAATATCTTCTGCCATTCACTAGGTTGCCCTTTTGTTCTGGTTATCGCTTCTTGTTCCTTCAGTTTTCAGGTCAATTCAATTATAACTTGTGTCTGACGTAATGAGTTCAGAGTTTTCTTCTGCCACCATCTTGAATCCCTGTCTCTGCTATAAGTTTTTAGAACCTATCTTTATAAAAGTTAAATATACGTTATTAACATCTCTTGTTATGTATAATACAGGTTGCAAAAAATAGACCAATTTTGACTCTGAAAATTTTTCCTGTTTATTACTTTATTGTTTATAGGAGCCCCACTGGCTGAAGGAGAAATGTACAGCTCTCATAGCAATTCTGTGAATTAGTGTTGTTTTTAGACCACATAAAATAGGCACAGTTCTTTTTTTATCTACCTATGCATGTAAGCTAGTTTGAACTTTTCATTTACATAATTAACTTTTACTAATTAGTTATTGATTAGGCACCAAAACATTTGTTGTTTCTAAATATTCCCTGCCTGAACTTTCTGAGAAAAAGAGCAAATCCATTTTTGTGTACACATATTCATAAGAATCGTATCACTAATATTCCTTGAGAATTTAATTCCCGTCATATGAAAGATGTAGCAAGTGTAAATGATTTCATCATTTTGTACTAAGGGGACTGCAAGACCATAAACGGCAATATGGGAGACAGAAAAAAATCACCTATGTAATGACTCATCATATTATCGCCTCTAAAAAGGAAGTTAAAGGTGTTCGTATGTTTTCCAAGTAATGAACGTGAGGTATACTGTGTTAATATTTAAGTTGTATATCTCAAGTGCTTGGTTAATAACTAGCAAAACTAAAAACAAAAGAGTTTTAGGATGAATTTCCCACAAATGTGTATATGTATGCATGTATATACTTGTATATGGATATATGTCTATGTATGTATATATATCATATCTACCTGTTTTTAAAGTTTTTTATTTATTTTGAGAGAGAGTGAGGAGGGAGGGCCAGAGAGAAAGGGAGAGAGAGACTCTGAAGTAGACTCCATACTGTCAGCTTAGAGCCCTACACTGGCCTCCAACTCACGAACCGTGAGATCATGACCTGAGTCAAAATCCAGAGTCAGACACTTAACTGACTGAGCCACCCAGCCTCCTCTATCCTATCTACTTTGTTAATTACCTTATTTAGGTTTTCTATGTAATTGCATACATTTTGTTCATTTCACATTTCAAGGACTGAGAAATTTGAACTAATTCTCCTGTTCAGAGTATCTCTTCTTATGTATTGATTATAGTTTCATGAACCGCAGCTATTATACCTTCATCAGGAATTGTTTCTGTCAGTATTGTGAGCTGACCTTCTGGTTTGTGTAACATTTTGGAACAAATACACATTATCTAATATCATAATTATGATTTCTGCTTTCTTTTCATGGGTAAGTATCTATGTTATGGTTGCTGATCATTTACAAAACTGTTTATGAATACCTTTGCCACAGGTGGATCCTGCAGCACTAGCTGGGTTTTTGGTGTGATTAAATAATAATATTTTTAGTAGATGAATTATATTCATTTACATTTATAGTAATGGCAGGAATTTTGGTCTTAGTTCTGTAGTATTATTTTGTTATCTTCTCTATGATTATAGATAGTCCCTTGGTTTTCCCTTGACGTTACAGGTTTTTCTCCAGGTACTTCATCCTACAGATTAAACATGTATCTTTCTTCTTCCACGTTCAAGTTCCATTTCACTGCTCTTTTGCTTGGTCTACTTTCTCTTGATTGCAGTGACACCTAATGTCAGAATCAGAGAGTATCTTCAGTTCATGCTTCTCAACTGACTGGGCTCTTCAGGTTGTAACCTCAGTTTCTCAGGAGACAGAATTCCTTAGAATAACTTGTTGGGCCATGAAAAACATGACCTAAACAGAATTAAATTCATTTAAAATAAAAATGGAATCAGAACTTGAAAGTATCTGAATCATACATTTTCAAAACTGTTTCTTGAGAGATGTCTCCCATTGACAAAATTGTATATTTTTGGAAATATGATACATCAGTCTATCCTATTGTTAAAGAATTTTCTTACTCAGTTTATGAGCTTAGTTGGTTCATTTGAATAATAGTTATAGTAATAAATAAGGGAACATATTTATTGGGAATTCATCAAACATCTTTTTTTTTATATTCATTTATTATGTCTTCCAAAAAAGAGGACACCTTGACCTTGTACTTTCTATCTTATCCCCAGTAATTGGAAGAGAGCCTGGTGCTGAGTTGGACTCAGATGTATGGGAAGGCACTCTTTACTTTCTGTCACTTTTCATGTTCTCTCTCATTTAATCTGCACAAGTCTCTATAAGATGAACATGATCATTTCTTTTCTTCACATCAGTAAGTAACTTGTCTGTTATAGATTTTTTTGAAGTCTTACTATTGGATCTCACCTTGTGTTTTTGTTTGTTTTGAGTATGTGGATCTAAGGTTTCCAACTGCCTTCTAAATTGTACCTTTTCCTAGTGTTTCTATTTATTCTTTTATTAACAGAGACTGTCTTTGGATTGTTATCTATTTTCTTTAGATAACACTTACTCCTAATAAGAACAGTGATTAAAGTTAGCATGTATTACGCTCCTTTCTGTTAATTCAGCCCTCTGAGTTTAGTCAACAAATACAGTAGTCCCCACTTATGTGTGGTTTCAGTTAACTCAGGATCAACTGCTGTCAGGAAGCAGATGATTCTCCTATTCTATGGTCAGAAGGTCAATAGTAGCCTCAGGCTATATTACATTGTCTATGTCACTCACCTCACTTCATCTTATCATGTAAGCTTTTTATCATCTCATGTCACAAGTAGAAGGGTGGGTACAGTATAATAAGATTTTTGAGAGAGACCACATTCACATAACTTTTATGTGAATATTATTTTAATTGTTCTATTTTTATGATTACTTATTATTGTTAATCTCTTACTGAGCCTAATTTATAAATTTAACTTTATCTTAGGTATGTATGTGTGTATAAGAAAAAACCAGTATGTATAAGAGTGGGTACTACCTGTGGCTTGGAACATATCTCTCACAGATATGAGGAGATTACCATAATATTTCCTTTTGTCCTTTTAATTTTTCTGTAGTTATGCTTCAATTTTTAATGCCTTGTTTAATACCTTTAAATGAACCCATAAATTCAAAATCAACTGATTTACTCTACCTATCAATTTTACTTAAGTGTATACTTCCTATACATTAAAGCAATGTAACATTTACATTCTCTTTGTCACTCTAATCCTCACATTTAAAAAATTTGTCATTGACAATAAATACATTAAAAACTGATTACCATTTCCACCCCCTAATTTTCCTCTTTTATCTCTTGACTGTTCAAAACTCATTCTTTAGGAGTTTTTCCCACAGGGGCTCATGGGAACAATAACTGGGTTTTTGACCATTTGAAAGAACTGTCTCTTTATCCAGACACTTCTCCTTTGGAGAATCTTTCATTTGTTGCATTACTGCAATATTTGTGTTGAGTATGGTTCAGAAGTATCTGAAACCAGTCTAAATTTTTCTCCATAAGTGATGTGAAGACTCTTCTTGAATGCCAACATGCTTCTTTATTTTTAAGATATGATAACTTTGTAGAATAAGTCTCAGTCTTTACTTTCGAGACCATTTTTCTTTGAGATAATAACTACAGAAGTAAAAGAAATCAAGAGATGAGTTGATTCAGTTTTCTACAAATACATTTGAAAACCTAGATGACATTGATATAGGCCAGATAGTTTATCCAAATTGACTTCCACAGAGAAGGAAAACTTCCAGATTCATTTTTATGGATCTAGATTCAGGTTATTAATTTTTTTTAATGTTTTACTTATTTTTGAGACCGAGAGAAACAGAACATGAGCGGGGGTGGGGGGAAGAGAGAGGGAGACACAGAATTCAAAGCAGACTCCAGGCTCTGAGCTGTCAGCACAGAGCCCAACGTGGGGCTTGAACCCACAAATCATGAGATCATGACCTGAACCAAAGTTGGGTGCTGAATCAGCTGAACCACCCAGGCATTCCGTAGATTCAAGTCATCTTGAAGAAGACCTTGTGCCAGGGATTCAGATGGCACAAGTGTGGAACAGATGAGAGGAGATCGATTCAAGCCAATGACTTGAGAAAAATGCAAGTGAACAGGCAGCTGGGAAGGTATTGTTTAGCAGGAAAAGCCTCAACGAAAGCATCTCTGAGGCTGGAAGCTGAGTCCGTATTTGAACATGAGACATGCTCATCGCCTCAGTGTCAAGCTTCAACAATAAAGGGAGAACTTTTCTCTTCTCTATTATCTCCACATTCCTTCCTTTCCATCTCCTCCCCAACTTTAGCCCAAGATAAGCCAACAGAAACATGGGTATGGGAATGGAGTAAGACAGTGAGATGGGAAATTATTAAAGAATCCAACCAATCTAAGATTTTTTACTTCTCTGCAAGTTTCAGAGCCTCAGTAAGATTAGAAATAGGGAGATGAAAGAGCTTTAAATTGAATTAGAGATTGAAGAGTTGACATTAGCTTGATGGAACTTTTTAATATGTGGTAGTGAGCTCAGTTTTTAATATCATAAATTTCCTGGAAAGATTATGGGATCTGTCAAGGTTTCCCTTACAGCTGGGGAAGAATGATTGCTTCTTGGCCTTTTGGCTAAGGTCAAGTGTAGAGCTGGGGAAGAATGATTGAAAGAGTAGGTGTAAAGACAGAGATAGGAAAGAATGTGATTACTTTGTACTTATGCCCACATGCCCTCATTCAAAAACTGGTTACATATATAAAATTTTAAGATATACAACACAATACCTATGTTGTAGATCTAAACATGTGCATGTAGTAAAAAGTATGAAGACACATGGGTGAAGAACAAACACCAAATTCAGTGTTGCACTTACTATCATATTCACAGTGAGGAGTACTATTGAAAAGGAGTGAATAAGGGGCTCCAAATGTATTTGTAATATTTCATGTCTTAATCTGGGTGATAGATATATGAGTATCCATTCTATTATTCTCTTCCTTTTCTTGGCTGAAGTATTGCAAAATAAAAGCAGAATTTTTTTAAAAAGTGGATATTTCTTTTCCTGCTCTTTGAAGACATGCAATGAAAGAGAAGAAGCATATAAGCAACAGTTTGTTTCCTGAACGTGCTTAGTGCTTTACAAAAGACAATATAGTTGGAATTTTTCTCACCTGAGTGAATTCCCACAGAATTGGATCAGTTGGATTTAAAGGAGTGTATTCTAGTAGCTCAAACTTCCCACAGAGTGTGTGTATTTACACCCCAATCAAGTTGTTTCTTACTGTTAATCCATCACCCATTTACTGTTATGATATTTGATAATATTATTTTAACATCTTGAAACTAGCTTCAAGGACCAGCTGTTGGAAGATTAAAGTTAGTTTCCCTGTTACATCTATATGATTTTCAATTTAAGGCTTATATCTGAAGCAAATGCTTCTTCCCTATATATCACATCTTGACATATATGCCATGTCTCCTCAAACTGGAGTATAATGGAGCTCATGTCCTAATTCAGTTTTAAATTATTGTATTTGAAGAGCCCTCCAAAGTGCTCTTGCTCTCATAACGTTAAGGATGGCACATAGGGTTCATTTTCATCGACCCTTCTAACTATACACTCTAAATTTGGCGAAAATATACTACTCATTTTCCCAACATGTAATACTAAACAAATAGAAAATTTGCTTTATTTATATAAATGTCAATCTCATGTTTGAAGTCTTTGATGACTCCCAACTGTCACAGACACACTTAAGAAATCTAATATATAGATTTATATATTAGATTTATATATAGGTTTATATAAAGTTTTAGTTTGCATCAGTAATCTAAAACAAAACAAAGCAAAAATTTAGGGGCCGTGGGGACTCAATTACTGCATGGAAAAGTCAGTGGTGCTTTCTTAATGGTATGATCAAATAGACTATATAAGCTTTTCCTGGAAAGTACTTTATAATTAACTTTGGCTCAAGATAAGAGAGATACTTCTACCTTGACTCTGTAGCATAGCACACCAAGCCATTCATTATCTGAATCTAACCCAAATTGTTTGGCTTAACAGCCTATTTTTTTCCAGATCACACCTTTATCTAGTCATGCTGGATTACTCGGATTTCCTATGAAGCACTAAAACTTTCATTCTACCATAGTTTTGAACATGCAATTTTTCCATTATTCTTCCAAGACAATTCATATGTTATTTATGTCATTCTTTGTGAAAGTATTACGAACCACAAATTTCAGAATTTAATTCATTTGATACACATCAATCAAGTATTGGTATATACCAGTTACTTTACTAGTAAGGTATGGAAATACACAGTTCTCCCCTTCAAAAGAGAGTGTACTATGGACAGTCAGACATGTAATAATATAATAACGTCATAAAAGGTAACTATGTGGGTAATAAAAAGAAAATGATCAATGATACTGCATAATGTGCTAACTACTAGTATATATCTCTTGTATTCCTTTTGGCAGTAAGGTCTGCTTTACCCATTTCTGTATTTTCACAGTCGGAATTATTGTAGGGGTTCAGTAAAAGTTTTTGAATGAATACTAAATTGTCCATGTAAATCCTGACAAAATAAGTCAAAAGCATCCACTTATCTATTTGACACACACACAAAAAAAGATAAAAAATAAATAGAAAATTAACACCTAAGTCGTTTATCTGTTTGGCATTCTCACTGTTTTCTTAAGGTATTAATATAATTTGTACTTTTAGTTTTAACTTCTTTGTTTGCTTATTAGGTAGAAATTTCTCTCTTAGCTTGAGCCGAAGTTAATTATAAAGTACTTTTATATAGTCTATTTGATCATACCATTAAGAAAGCACCACTGACGTTTTCATACAGTAATTGAGTCCCCTGGCCCTTAAATTTTTGTTTTATTTTGTTTATTTACTGAACACAAACTAATACTTTGTATAAAACACATTATACTCCCTAGGTGTGCCTGTGAAAGGAAAGGCTGAGCTTTACGTTACCTATATAATTAACCTCCATATCACAAAAGCAAATACTGTAGATCTGAGGAGGAAATAAATTGCCTATAACCGGAAGGTAGTAGTTCTTTAGCAGCAGTTCTAAAAATCAGCAAAATCAGTCTTATTAGGACATGTGATATCTCCATAACATCTCCAAGCAAGAACTATGATCTAGTTAGAGATTTTCTTATAAATGTTTTAATAAATACGTGTCAACTTTTGCATTCGTGTTTGTGCTGGCCAGTGTGAGGGTGCAGCAAAACATATTTAAATACTCTGGGTCCTGCTCTTACACCCCAGGGTTCATTTCCAGGATCCAAATATCTGAATGATGGCGTTTCTTCAGCTTGGGATAGTCTAAGAAACTTCTGACATGATTCTGTACATCTTAAGTACCAAACATGAATACATTTTCTATAACAGACTTGCACATCTTTTGAATAACAAGGCCAGCTATAAATTCGGCAGAGAAAAGGGTAAAGCTCTAGAGGGTGATATTCCCTTTTGCCTGGTGATAAGGGCCAGGAAAATAGAGAAGACCTGAAGCTCTTTTCCTTATAACAATCAACTTTATTTTAAAAATAATAGGTGGGACTGACCCCTTCGCTAAGGGCAGTTACTATATTGCAAATTTGCTTTCCCCTCAAGGCTGACTTTGTTTTTATCTGATTTCACAAGTGTAGAAATTTTATGAAACACAAAAACAAAAACAGACAAAAACAAATGTAACTTATGGATAGTGCTGCTGCAGCTCCTGAAACAAACCAAAATCTCGATGATGCATCAGAAGTAGTTTTGGTGGGGGGCGCCTGGGTGGCTTAGTCGGTTAAGCGTCCGACTTTCGCTTAGGTCATGATCTCGCGGTTCGTGGGTTCGAGCCCAACGTCGGGCTCTGTGCTGACTGCCAGCTCGGAGCCTGGAGCCTGTTTCAGTCTGTGACTCCCTCTCTCTCCGACCCTCCCCTGCTCGCGCTGTCTCTCTCTCTCTCTCTCCTAGAAATAAATAAAACATAAAAAAAATTTTTTTTAGAAGTAGTTTTGGTGGGAGACTAGGGTCTCCTTGTATGGACATCCCAAGAACTTAACGCTTGATTTATTGACGTGAGCTCTCACAAATGACACCTCAAATTAAAGGACCTACTGGCAGAAGGAAATGCACGATTGTGTGCATGCCCACAGGATCCAAAGATCCCAGCACATCCCACATCATTTAGAAGCAACTGACCTGAAGAATTGCAGGAGGTGATTTATAAATGAAAGAGCTACAAAAGCAGGCTGATAACATTAACAGATATGGTTTGTTTTGGAAACCAATGTCTTCTAGAATTTCACTTTCCTATGTTTCCCATGTTTTGCAATTGTATTTAATGTCATTAAAATTTCTAATCTCAGGGACAGCTGGATGGCTCAGTCAGTTAAGCATCCGATTTTGGCTCAGGTCATGATCTCACAGTCGCGTGAGTTTGAGCCCTGCGTCAGAACCTGGAATGTCCTTCGAATTCTGTGTCTCCCTCTCTCTCTGACCTTCTCCTGCTCAGCTTTGCCTCTCTCTCTCTCTCATGTAAATAAACATTAAAAAATTTGTTTTTAAATTTCCAATCTCAGAAATTCTCTAAGGTTTTATTCTATTGGCAGTTTCTCTTACCATGTATTTCCCCCCCGTAATATAACCTCTGAGATTAGTTAAGCCTTTCTTTCTTAAATGTTTATCTTCTCCATGGCATTCTTCTAAGCCAGCTGTTAGGAGTAAATGAGAATGCAATCTGTGAGGGTGGCAAGAATAGAAAAGGTCTGAGGCATTTTGAAGAATAAATAATAGGTCTTAAACTGTTGAGATATGGAGAACTAAAGTGTATAAATTAAATATGACTTTCAGTTCACAACCTATAAAATCAAAATGACCAGAAACCAAAAATGATTAAAAGTACATACAGATTTTAGAAAACAAAAGAATATGCCTTGTATTTTTCCACGGCAACTTTGGAAATTTCATTTTGGAATATTCCTCTAACTGAAGAATTATTATGCAAGCTAAATTCTTGATAAAAAAAAAAACCACAGCAATTTGTTTTCATTCATCTTCAAACACACATTATTCAATAATGCCACAGAAACTAATTAATTTATGTACAAACATTCCAGGCAAATGAGATTGTTTGGCAGTCTCTAAACTCTTTTCCCATCCTCCTAGGCAAGGGGGTGGGGGTGGGGGTGTCTCTGTAACTACTATGCCAGATATAATTCAATTGTCCCATCTTGTCAGACATTGAGTGCTGATAACCCTGTTCCAGGTAGGGGTGCTACTATTCAAGATTTCACCATGAAAGTGAAACACCTCAAGAAAAAGAGAAGGAGCAGAAGTCGTCTGTGAGGACCTGCAGGCAATGCTAATTGCAAAGCATACTAATGTATGCAAACTTCATTACAGACACTACAGGCATCTGTTGTACTTCCAGGATAGCATAGAGACTCTCTAATAAACAAAGCTCTTGAAGAGCATATAGACTTCTGATTATTCTAAAAAGCTGCATTTAACCATCGACAAAGATGACAGCCTTGTTCACAAAATTAAACAGGTTTCTGTCTCATGCTCTCCCTCTTTCAGGAGGAAGGTATCTGATGAATTAATTTTTCTTGCCATGTTTTCTTGGAGGAAGTGAGCACCATGGCATTGGATGAGACTGGTTGAACACTCATCTGTTTCTTGTGTGGAATGAGTGTTTGACTGGGAAGTCAAGATGAGTTCATATCCTGGCTTCGATATTTACCAGCCTGATGATTGTGTCCACATGCAGTTCTGTTCTCTGAATTTCAATGTCTTCATTTGTGAATTGAGATTTTATTGTCTGTACCATTTCTCTTATGGTTATAATGTGGGGAGAATCAAATAAAATTACACATGCAAAAGAGTTTTGCAAGTCACAATTGCTACATATGTAGTAGATATTTCATTTTTTGCCTGATAAACTCTTGAGTCCTCAGGTTTTATTTTTTTTTTTAATTTTTAACGTTTTATCTATTTCTGAGAGAGAGAGAGACAGCATGAGCAGGGGAGGGTCAGAGAGAGAGGGGGACACAGAATCTGAAGCAGGCTCCAGGCTGAGCTGGCTGTCAGCACAGAGCCTGATGCGGGGCTCGAACCCACGAACCGTGAGATCATGACCTGAGCCAAAGTAGGACGCTTAACCGACTGAGCCACGCAGGCACCCTGAGTCCTCAGGTTTTAAATAGTAGATGTGACTTGGGGATCAGACATTCAAATTAAATGCAGTTATATTAACCACATTTTTATGTGAATAAAAGAGGGAAAAAAGAAAATAGAATAATTCAATCTTGTTGCTCTCCTTTTAAACAAAAGTGGGTTGTGATTTGCTACTAGCATGGGGATAGCATTTAGAACAGCCTAGTAAGTATGATGCAGTCTGAAATGGAAGCGAGAGCAGAGCATTGCTCTTGGGTGACCTGTGGGAAGCCATTTGGGTCATTTCGGTGGTTCATCTGTGTGATTAGATGCAGACCTGATATCAGGAAGGAGAGCCAGTGTCTCTACTGGGAAATCTTAAATAGAAGAGAAAAGGACTGAGGTTTTTGCTTTTGTTTTTGTTTTTGTTTTTTAAATGGGACCAAGGTAAAGAATACAGTAAACAAATGTAAGCAGAACTATTGATAGAGCTGTAAATGAAGCATGAAAGTTGGACAAACTTGAGAACATTTAGTAAAGTGATTCAAAGAACTGGTAAAGTGAGTTTGATCAGACAACCTGCAAACTGTCATAGAGGACAGCCATCCAAAGTGAGCTGCTCTGTCCACTGGGTATTGATATGTCTGAGCTCCTCAAAAAGAGTCTGAATCAAAAGCTGTGTTCCCGTAGTTTATTTAGGAATGTGCTCCCAGACTAGTAGTTTTGAGGAATAGAGAAGTAAACAGAGAGAGAGAGAAAAAAATCATATAAAGATGTACAGTTAGGTTGTTTACCCTAAAGATGATTAGTGTTTGATTCAGTATGATCTGCCTTCTAAGGAGACTTGTGAAATGTATGTGTGGACTGTCCTCCTGTAGGAAATAAAGAAGACACTTTTATCCGTAATCCCTTGTCTTCCATCAGTCAAGGGTCAAACAGGACTGCAGCTCCCCCATATATCTGAGCAGAGAAGGTGCCCACACAGTTAAAGAAATCCTGAGGGCAGGAAGCAGCAGCTCCTGAAACAGTCACCAAGCTGGATACATTAAGTTGAATTTGTTTGAAGTAAATGGAAGCTTGTGTGTACTGGTCACCAAAGGTATGGGACTGAGATGAGATGAAATGACATTCCATGGTACAGAAGGGAAACTGTCAGTAAAGAGATGACATTTTTTTTTCAAAAGACATTAAAAAATTTTATTTCAAGAATAAGCCAAGATGGAGCTGTTACCACAAATCCTAATTAAAGTGTGTAATGCCTCATATATGCTCTTGCATTTTTATTAGATGAGTAGGGAGTTGTTATTTCCTGATTTTATGAAGAGTACAGAAATCTTAAGTAGTGATAGGTCAACTGAATGGATTAGAGATTCAAATCTAAACTAGAGGGAACTGAATCTTCTTCGATTTAATTTGAATCTATATTTTGGGAGAAGGAAAGCCGTCTTTCAGAAATATCAAATTAATAATTTCATATAGTGTGTTGTATTTCTTCCACCTGTTGGAGTATATATGCAGTTTTCTAAAAACAGAATTTTTTACTTTCTTTAGGCAACGTTCCTTATTTTGCATATCATGAAGTCAGATGGTAGGGATGAATTAACTCATATGAATAAAATGATGATTAAATAATTATGAAGTTTAAATCACTTATGAAAAACCATAAGATTCTAACATGATGCTAGATGCTTCATTTAGCAATCAAGATGAATACATTAGCACTTTCTAAATTTTGTGTACTGCATATACACTCATTCGTATTAAAGGTCTCAAGGATCGTATCACTAAACTCCTCTTCTGTCAAATTGCTACTTCTGCTATTTGCCTTTCATATGTCACTATCCACCAATTTTGCTTCTTTTATTAAAGCTCAGCTTGTATTTTTCATCATAAAGCTGCCACATGGTAATGGTGTCTCATTGTTGACTTCTTTGTTCACACCATTTATCCTGCTGTCCTTTTCCAAAAAATGTGTGTGTGTGTGTGTGTGCAAATTTACTTATCTATGTTCTCAACTCTAACTTCCTAAACCTGCACATACTATATTCTTACTGCATATGTTTCTTACAGTTCTTCTCTTATTGATTTCTTATCATTCACCAAGACATTTCTATTTTAAATAAGTCATGAGAAATTTTTGGAAATTATGAGAGTATTTAATGTGAAAATGTTAATTCTTAGAAATCCCACAGTTTCTGTTCAAGCTGTACCTTCCTCCACAAATTGGTCTTTCAAAGGTATAAAATGGTAGTCTGTTTTTATGAAAGTGTTGGTTAACCTTATTTGCAGGGGAGATGAAAAGAAGTAAATAAAGCAGTGTGAAGCTGTATTATTGTTACTGAAAATATATAACTCTAACATGTAAAATATTAAGTAATGATACTGTGACCTCAGAAGGAATTCTTTTCATTCTGAATGATGATGATATCCACGACTTGCCTTCTGTGCCTAACACAGAGGACATTAGCAATAATTGTCATTTAGTAGGTGATGTAATCATTGCATACATCATCTAACCCAACACAGCCCTGTAAGTACAGTACTTACAAAGTAAGTACCTTAATGGTACAAATGAGAAAACTCAAGAGATTATTGGATTTATTCAGAATGTGCCATTTAATTTTATTCCATTCAGAATGAAATCAAACTCCTTATGTGTCCTTGTTGATTTTACCCTTACATGCTTAAGAAATGTGCTTTTTTGTCTACATGTGTCATATTTTAGAAAAAACATTGGAGAAATTATTATCTAATTTTAACTCACAATTAAAAATCTTGCCATGAAGAAAGTTCCAGAACCAGATGTCTTCATCCATAAATTCTATAAAACATTTAGAGAGAGGTAATAGCAATTTTACCCAAACACATTCAGACGTTAGATTAGCGATGAAAAAGAACCATTTTCCAGCCCTTTTTATGAAGTCCAGTGATTTCATTCCCAGTTACCTGCTCCATGGTAATGGATTCATATAAACACCAAAAAGCAGTAAAAAGAATGTTCCTTAGAGCCTAAAAGTGGATGGAAAATTCAAGATCTCATTAAAATAAAATAGGTAATAAAATAATAAAATAGATAAATTATAGTACATTATTACAGTAAAATACAGTAATGAGAATAAACAAGCTGCTATTACATGCATTACCATCTACTAATAAGACAGAAATAATGTTGAGTGGTAAAAGCCAGCCAAATATCTTGTTTGACTCCATATATGTAAATTCAAAAACAAGCAAGAATGACATACAATATAATATCCATTTTTAAAAGACCTTGTATTAAAAGCACACACCATTCCAAGATTGAATAGCTAAACATTTTCCAAAACTGATTTAAAAAATTAAGCTACATACTCAAATGGTGCTACGAACCCATATAGGATCAATAAAATGTATTTTCTCATATCCTGGCACAAAACTTCTAAAACCCTTGTAATGTTCTAAGTGATAAGAGCCCTAAGACCATCTTGTTTTAATATTTGGACTTTAACCCTGGTTCCCCACACAGAGCCCCAAATCGCTTGAAATTTCTTGGATGATAGGAGGTGTTTTGTTCTTCTCATGAGGCAACTCTTGATCCCAGAAGGCTCCTGGATGCCTTCTGAACAGGGGCTGGTCACCAGAAACACCAAACTATGATTAGAAGCTTGGAACTTTCAGCCCCACCCCCATTCTCCAGGAAGAATAGAGGGGCTAGAAATGGAGTTAATGATTTACCATGCCTATGTGATGAAGCCTCCATAAAAATCCCAATAGTATGGGAATTTAGAAATCTTCCAGGTCAATGAACATATTCCCATAGTGGGCAGGGGGCACACCCTCATTACTTGGGGACAAAACCTCCTGAATTCAAGTTCCTTCCAGACCTTGCCCTATGTATCTCTTCATCTGGCTGGTCATCTGTATCTTTTATCATATCTTTATTACACAATAAACTGGTAAATACAAGTGTTCCACTGAGTTCTATGAGCTATTCTAGCAAATAAATCCAAGAGGAGGGGCATGGGAACCAAAGTTAGATAGACATTGTGGACAACCTATGGACCTACTACCTGCAGTTGGCAACTGAAGAGGGAGGCAGTTACGGGCAGACTGAGCCTTTAACCTGTCATGTCTGCACTGAATCCAGTTAGTGTTAGAATTGAATTGAGTTGTAGGACACCCAGCGAGTGTCACAGAGAATTGCTTGGTGTGGGAAAAAGCTCCACACATCTGATGTCAGGAGTGTTATGAGTATAGGAGTGTGAGGGTAAAGGATAAACAAGAACAGTGTGTCTTTCCAACTCATCACAATAAAAATGAAAGTTATTTTCTTATCACGTTAGAGTGGATGAAGATTTCTTGAAATGTTATTTATATTCTTCACTACTTGGAAATTATGGAATGTGAGTAATGTAGTATCAAGAAGCTCATATATTACTATACTGCATTGAAAAACTATTTTACATCATTTTTGTATTTAACATAATTTTTATGTTTTATATACTGTATTTAATATATTTTAACATATTACTATGAAATGAGTTCTGTAGGCTTCACCAGACACTCACAGGGTATATCACTTGCAAGTCAATCAGCGTAAAAACCACACAGTGATTTGAACAGTGATACTTTAATATAGATAAATGATTATTAACACTAATTAAAAGATTAGAGCAGTGAAGGAGTAAATAAAATTCTAAAAAAAGTAGTAATCATCAACTACTAATTCTAGGGCTGAGACAGTGTCCCAAGGAAGAAGTAAATCTCAGCGTCCCTCCTGCCCTTCATCCCTAGCCCAGTGTTATCATTGGAAAGTACATAGTTGATGCTCACAGGAAGATGAAATTCTCAGAAACTACAAAGTTACACAAGGGTGCTTTGGGGGAGGCTGTCTATTGGAAGATGATGTGTGGGCTACTGACACTCCACTGTGAAGTCACTGGAGGGGCACTGGCTGGAGCCGTTCATGAGCGATGTCAAGTCAGTAGTGCTCTGCTGCAGAATTGTCCAAGACGGTGATGGGGAAGCGTTCACAGGAAGTGCTGAGCCAGTGATACTCAGTTGAATGCCAAGGAAACCATTCGTGAAGGGCGATAGTCACTGGTCAAAGCTAGTGCTGGACCCTACAGAAGCTGCCTGTGCTACAGGATCTAGAAAAGCTGCATGTGCTGCTGCAGGAAACTGTCTAGAGGAGCACCCAATCCGGGACAAGAAACCTCTTGCTTCCGTGTTTTCTCCAGTAGTTTCCACTGACAAATCTTAATATATGCCACCCGGTAAAAGAGAAATATTTACAGTGTCTCCTCTATTATTACAGAGCATGCACTGAAAATTGGATTTGAAGCTGAGAGGCAGTAATTATTAACTGGCACAAAGGAGCTCATGACCCCCAAGGGTTAAATATCCCTAGTGTGGGCATAAAACTAAGTTTACTATTTTTCTTGATTATTTGAAAATCTTTGTTAAATTCAGGTGAGGAATATTTACTCCTGTTATATCTTTGTTCATTGTTTCTGCTTGATTATTACTTGTCTTTTTCACCACAAATTATACCAAGGTTGACACTTATTCTGATTCCTTATCATTTTTAATCAGATATATTAGGGTATATAGGCACTTGGGTGGCTCAGTCTGTTAAGCGTCCAACTCTTGGTTTAGGCTCAGATCATGATTTCACTGTTCTGTGAGTGGGAGCCCTGCATTCGGCTCCACACTGATGGTACAGGGCCTGCTTGATATTCTCTCTCCTCAGTCTCTGTGCCTCTCCCCCCTCTCAAACTAAATAAAATTTAAAAAAAATTTTTTTTAATGTTTTATTTATTTCTAGGAGAAAGAGAGAGAGAGAGACAGCATGAGCAGGGGAGGGTCAGAGAGAGAGGGAGTCACAGACTCTGAAACAGGCTCCAGGCTCTGAGCTGGCAGTCAGCACAGAGCCCGACTCCGGGCTCGAACCCACGAACCACGAGATCATGACCTAAGCGAAAGTCGGACGCTTAACCGACTAAGCCACCCAGGCGCCCCACTAAATAAAATTTTTTGAAAAGAGAGATTAGGGTATACTTTACATAAAATAAAAATTGTAATCAAATTTAAGTGTATAGTTTGATAGTTTTTGCTTCTTAATTGGTTTTAATAATTTACATACATATAATTCACTAATTACAAGTATATGATTTAATGATTTCGTTGAATGTATGCATTTGGGTAGCTAATAGCACAATAAAGTTGTAGAATATTTTTATCCACCAAAAAAGGAGTTCATCTGTAGTCATTGCCTCTATCTCCAACTATAAGTGACCTGTATTTCACCATCATGGTTTTGCCTTTTCTAGAATTTTAAATAAATACAATCATAGAGTATGTACTTTTTAGTATTTACCAACTTTCATTTAACATAATGCACTGAGATTTGTTTATGTTGTTTTGTGCCGAGAGTAAGCTTAGAAATTCCCTGAGCTTGCACTGATGGGTTTACAAGGCATAAATAATTGGAAAGCCACAGGATAGAAGCATACAAGATTAGGTAAAACAGATTAGGTATACAGGGCAAAGGCCCCCAGCATAGGACAAAAAGATACAGGAAGAGAAAAGCTTCAGGACTGAAGCATCAAAAATGAGGTAAGCAAGATTAGGTATTCAGGGCAGAAACGCCTCCCAACTTAGTACAATAGCAGAAAACTACTTTCACAGGAAGGAAGGACCAAAATAGGAAAACCGGTAAACAGGGCTATAGACAGCAGCAGGACACAGTTGCCCAGAGCACAGCTAATTAGCAAAAGAAAGGTGCCTTGTTGACCTTGAGGTTCTGTCTTTCTTGTCCCCTAGGCCAGTTTAGGTAAATAGAGGTGGTGCCTCACATCCGCTGTAAACAACCTTTGCCAGGTGCCAGAATTTTGTTTTGTATTGAACCCCTAACACCAAATATTTTCAAAACTCTCTTTCCCCCACTCCCATTAATGTTCACAGTTTCATTGTCTCTTTGTGCACATCCATCACACTTGTAAGCCTTCTGATCCTAATAAAAACGAAGCAAGGACCCTTACTCGGGGCTCTTGTCTCCTCCTGACATTTCCTCTCTCGCATTTCAATCCTGCGTCTGAAGAGCCAAAAATTAAGTCCTCCATTAAGAGAAACCTCGGGCNTCCACTCTCTTTCTGGACAAGAGAGAACTCCAGACCCAGAGTCTATGACAGTGTGTGTATCAGGAGTGTGTCCGTTTTAAATTTTGAGTAGTATTCCACTGTGCGGATATAACAAACCTTGTTTCTCTGTTTGTTGATGGACTTTTGTGTTGTTTCTAATTAGGGGTTGTTATGAACAAAGTTTCTGAAAATCTGATAGAAGCTTTATATTTAATTGCACTCAGATAATACCTAGAAATGGGTTTGCAGAATCATATGGTAAATATATATTTCACATTATTAAAAACTGACAAAATGTGAAAAAAGGTTTTGCCAATTTACATTCTCAAGTCAATGTATGTGAGTTTCAGTTGTTCTAAACATAGCATTGCTAGTCATTATAATTTTACCCACCCTAATAGGTATGTGGTGATACCTCACTAGATTTTAATTTGCCTTCATCTGATGTCTAATGATGTTTATTTAGTATCTTTTCATGCGTGTATTTGCCATTCTTTGGCAAAATAACTGTTTAAATATTTTACTCATTTTGTTATGGGTTGTTTGTCTCACTGAGTTGTTAAACTTAAGTATATATTCTGAGTAAAAGTACTGTAATATATATAACTTAGATAAATATTTTGCCTCTATATGTATATTGCCTTCTAATTTTCTGTTTTTTTTTTAATTTTTAAGTGTTTATTTATTTACTTTTGAGAGAGAGAGAAGAGATACAGAATCTGAAGCAGGCTCCAAGGTCTGAGCTGTCAGCACAGAGTCTGATATGGGGCTTAAGCTCAAGAGCAGTGGAATCATGACCTGAGCCAAAGTTGGATGCTTAACCAACTGAGCCACCCAGGTGCCCTGCCTTCTAATTGTATTAACTGTGTCTTTTGAAGATTATATATTTAAAAATTTAGTTGTTTTCCAATTTAACAATTTTCTATGTGCTTTTTGTATCCTAAGAAATATTTGCCTAACCCAAGATCTCAAAATTTTCTTCTAGAAACTTTTTTTTTAAAAAAGCTTTAGCTCTTTCATTTAACTCAACTCTTCTCTACAAGTTGTGATGTACTCATTTCATTGTCATGAAGTTTAAATTTTTAAAAAAATTTCTGTTGTGATTTATCACTTGTGGATTAAAGTGTATTCTTTAATTCTAAATATTATGGGATTTATTTTTCTATTATGGATTCTAGTTTAATATACTATGGTTAGCAAACATATTTGTATTATTTTTAAGCCTCTTAAATTGCTTGAGTTTTGTTTTATGGTTGGATATAGTATAACTCAGTAGCTGCTATCTGTGCATTTAGAATAATATGTTGCATGGATTATTTTTAAACATGTGAATTAGGTCAAAGAGGTTGGTAGAGTTGTTCAGATATTCCATATCTTTACAGATTTTTTGACATTGGGCTATTTCCCCATCTGTGCCTTGACCTGGAAACTGTCCCCTAACAGCAAATTGGGGGCATTTGTAGATCTGAATTGCTTTATTCTCCTTTTTTCAGGAGAAACAGTCTTTTTTTCTTAAATAGTTTATTGTCAACTTGGTTTCCGTATAACACTCAGGGCTCATCCCAACAAGTGCCCTCTTCCATGCCCATCACCTCCGTTCCCCTCCCCCCAACCCATCAGCCCTCAGTTTGTTCTCAGCATTCAAGAGTCTCTCATGGTTTACCTCCCTCCCTCTCCCCAATTATTTTCCCTCTTCTTCTCCCCCATGGTCCTCCATTAAGTTCCTCCTAATCCGTCTATATGTGCAAACCTATGATATCTGTCCTTCTCTGCCTGACATAATTCGCTCAGCATAACACCCTCAAGGTCCATCCATGTTGCTACACATGGCCAGATTTCATTCTTTCTTGTTGACATGTAGTATTCCATTGTATAGATAAATCACTTCTTCTTGACCCATTTGTCAGTTGATGGACACGTAGGCTCTTTCCACGTTTTGGCTATTGTTGAGAGTGCTGCTATGAACACTGGGGTACATGTGCCCCTATCCATCAGCACTCCTGTATCTATTGGGTAAATTCCTAGCAGTGCTTTTGCTGGGTCATAGGGGAGTTCTATTATTAATTTTTTGAAGAACTTCCACACTGTTTTCCAGAGGGGCTGATTTGTTTACATTCCCACCAACAGTGTAGGAGGGTGCCCATTTCCCCACAACCTTGCCAGCATATATAGTCTCTTGACTTGTTCATTTTAGCCAGTCTGACCGGCGTGAGGTAGTATCTCAGTGTGGTTTTGATTATTTTTCCCTGATGATGAGGGACGCTGAGCATCGTTTCATGTGCCTGTTNGGGAGTTCTATTATTAATTTTTTGAAGAACTTCCACACTGTTTTCCAGAGGGGCTGATTTGTTTACATTCCCACCAACAGTGTAGGAGGGTGCCCATTTCCCCACAACCTTGCCAGCATATATAGTCTCTTGACTTGTTCATTTTAGCCAGTCTGACCGGCGTGAGGTAGTATCTCAGTGTGGTTTTGATTATTTTTCCCTGATGATGAGGGACGCTGAGCATCGTTTCATGTGCCTGTTGGCCATCTGGATGTCCTCTTTGGAGAAGTGTCTGTTCATGTTTCCTGCCCATTTCTCCACTGGATTATTTGTTTTTTGGGTGTGGAGTTTGGTGAGTTCCTTATAGATTTTGGATACTAACCCTTTATCTGATATGTCATTTGCAACTACCTTTTTCCATTCTGTCAGTTGAGTGCTAGTTTTATTGATTGTTTCCTTTGCCTGCGGAAGCTTTTTATCTTGATGAGATCCCAATACTTCATTTTTGCTCTTGATTCCCTTGCCTTTGGGGATGTGTCAAGTAAGAAATGGCTGCGGTTGAGGTCAAGGAGGTTGTTTCCTGCTTTCTCCTCTAGGGTGTTGATGGTTTCCTGTCTCACATTCAGGCCCTTTATCCATTTTGAGTTTATTTTTGTGTATGGTCTGAGAAAATGATCTAGTTTCATTCTTCTGCATGTTGCTGCCCAGTTCTCCCAGCACCATCTATTAAAGAGGCTGTCTTCTTTCCATTGGATACTCTTTCCTGCTTTGTCAAAGATTAGTTGGCCATACATTTGTGCGTCCAATTCTGAGTTCTCTGTTCTATTCCATTGGTCTATGTGTCTGTGTTTGTGCCAATACCATACTGTCTTGATGATGACAGCTTTGTAGTAGAGGCTAAAGTCTGGGATGGTGATGCCTCCCGTTTTGGTTTTATTTTTCAGTATTACTTTGGCTATTCGGGGTCTTTTATGGTTCCATACAAATTTTAGGATAGTTTCTTCTAGCTTTGAGAAGAATGCTGATGCAATTTTGATTGGGATTGCATTGAATGCGTGAGATTGCTTTGGGTAGTAATGACATTTTAACAACATTTATTCTTCTGACCCATGAGCATGGAATGTTTTTCCATTTCTTTGTGTCTTCTTCAACTTCCTTCATAAGTTTTCTATAGTTTTCATCATACAGATCTCCTATATCTTGGTTACGTTTATTCCTAGATATTTTATGGGGTTTTTTTGTGCAATTGTGAATGGGATCAGTTTCTTGATTTCTCTTTCTGTTGCTTCATTATTGGTGTATAAAAATGCAATCAATTTCTGTACGTTGATTTTGTACCCTGCAACTTTACTGAATTCTTGGATCAGTTCTAGTAGGCTTCTGGTGGATTCTCTATGTAGAGTATCTTGTCTTCTGTGAAAAGTGAAAGTCTGACTTCTTCTTTGCCAATTCTGATGCCTTTGATTTCCTTTTGTTGTCTGATGGCTGATGCTAGGACTTCCAGCCCTATGTTAAACAACCGTGGTGAGAGTGGACATCCCTGTCGTGTTCCTGATCTCATGGGGGAAAGCTCAGTTTTTCCCCACTGAGGATAATGCTAGCTGAGGGCTTCTCATAGATGGCTTTTATGATGTTTGAGTAAGTTCCTTCTATCCCGACTTTCTCGGGATGCTGTATTTTGTCAAATGCTTTTTCTGCATCTATCAACAGGATCATATGGTTTTTATCTTTTCTTTTGTTAATGTGATGTATCACATTGATTGATTTGCGAATATTGAACCACCCCTGTAACCCAGGTCTCAGGAGAAACAGTCTCATGCTATCTATTTGCAAATATCTGAAAACATGCTTTATTTGTTCATTTCACATTATTTAACATGTGCTGGTAAATCTAGCCATCATTACTCCATTTTGACTCAAATTTGAAGAAACTCTGTCTTGTTTCTATCTTTTATTTTTCTTGTGAGACTTTCTCATATATTATTTCGATGTTTCAAGTTTTCCCCAAGTCAGCTTTTTTCCATCTGTATCACTGCAGTTTAATTTTTCCTTAATTGACCTTACTAATATCTCATTTGTATAATTCTTATGTCCCTATAAGAGTTTCTGATCTCCTTCCTACGACTTTATACTTTGCCCTTATTTTTCAAAAATGTTCTTTGTGTCTTCTCTTAAACCCTTCTGGGGACTCTGGTTTTTCTTCTGAATCTTCAGGATAATTTCCCCTCATCTTTTTTTCTTCATAATATTTTTAATTTAAAAAGTTAGATTTATTTTTTAAGGAAATTTTAGGTTTACAGAAAAATTGAATATAAAGTACAGAGAGTTCACATGTAACTCTCACACCTCCAGTTTTCCCTTTTATTGACATTTTGTATTCATAGGGTATATTACCATTAAGTAGCTAATATTGATTCAATATTGTTAACCAAAATACATAATTTACATCAGTGCTTGCTGTGTGAATGAGGCAGAAGCATCTGGAACCTATGTAAAAAGATAAATCTATAAGACAGATAAATTACACCCTCTCTGAGTAGAAAAAAAATGTGATAATGATGAATTATTTGTATGTTAAAGGATGAAGGGAGGGAGTGAAATGATTGAGCCTAATAGCTGCAATTGCACTAGGAAGTGATAGATAAGGTACTCTGCTGGGAAACACACATCAAGTGGGAAAAGCACATTTTGAAGTAAAATGAAATAAATAATAAATGTCTATTTTCATGTTCTAAATACTTTTTGAATAAATTTTTTTCTCTCATTGCTCACTGCAATAAAATTGCAGTTCCAAAAACTCTACAGACATATACAACTGAGGCAGAAAATTGAAATAGTGCATTGTTGAGAACTACTGATGTCTTAACCCTCTAGGAGTGGTTCTAACTCTGAGTAATCCTGGATCTAATTCTCAGGTGCCTAGGGGAGTCTTCAAAGGTTAGGTGAGTGGCAAATTTCATTCACAGTAAGAGGGTGAAATGTTTGAAAAATGGTTTGACTCCTTGGAGGTCTCTGCAGGGTTCAATTTTGTTGGTTTGCTCTACAACAAACTGAAAAAAATAGTTTTTGACATATTCACTCTGAGTTTCTGGGGAAGACATGATCATTCTACATTTCATTTTTCTCAAATATATGTGAGAGTCAACCTGTGAGTTCTACAATTGATGAAAATATAGCATACATTTTTATAATGTTTTACAATTCAATTATAATACTACTTATAATCAGTAGAAACCTTTTTTAAAAGGAATACTAAATTAATCATGAGTTGCATGTCAAATATTTTTAAACTGGCATTCTTAATTTTATCACAAATGAGAATTTTGTAAATTAGTCCTTCAGTATAACTTTATTAACTTGGAAAGTAGTCAAGGTAATTTCATATTAACACTGGGGGGAAAATGTACTTAATTACATTTCTCAGAAATTTTTATTTCTTTCCTATTATGTTGATTAAGAATATAAAATCATATCTCTTCAAAATAATTAGAATTATAATTACAAATTAAAGTAGTTACTCTTTTCAAATACTAAGATTATCAGTATTTCTTAATTTTATATGCTTTTCTTACAATTCTCCGGTCTGCTTATTTTAATTTAATTCAGAATTTCCATGCCCAATATGTGGTTTTATAATAATTTTAATTCCTCTTAGCATTTATCAGTATTATTTTTAAATCTCTTACATAGAAAGTTCCATCAAAGCATTTATTGGACATGACGTCAAGGGAAAAATTCAGAGAAAACTACAAAAAGACATACGATAGCCAAAGTTTGGAGAGTTTAAGATATTTGTAACACAAAGATCGGTATCTGGAATCAATATGATAAAAAAGAGATTGGTTTTTGTAATCAATAATAAGCTTTAATGGCTTCATCAGATATGGAGGAGATGGAATGGGGATAAAAGTAAAAAAGGGACAAGAGTCAAAGGACCATTGTAAGATGTCAGATTCCCCAGTTCAGATTCATGAGCCAGTAATCAGTAACAGACCTAGATATACTGCTTTTTTCCCATTGAAATCAGCCAGTAATTCCTTTCCTCCAAGGCAATGTTCACAATCGGAAGACTTTTGGTAATGGCTAGACACATTCTAGGTTGTCACAACTAGGAGTAGGGGAGTGTTACTAGCACTCAGTGGGCAAAAGCTGGAATGATACTAAACACCTTACAATGACCAGGACAGGCCACCATAACAAAGAGTTGTCTAGACCAAAATGTCAGTGGTGCCAAGATTAAGAAACACTGCTGTAAGGCAAAATGGGAATATTTCTTCTAATTTGTACCCCTCATGCTGTCTTTCAGAAATCCTCTCCCCACCCCCTTGAGTTTACCCTTGATGTTCATTTTAGCTTGATTTCATTTGTAAACAAATGGCGTTCATCAATATGGCGATGGACTTTGAGGAGAGTGACAACTATATAATCACAACACACTCCCTTGTTATTGAAGGTAAATTTTAAAATCATTACTGGAAAAATATATTTTCAAAATATAATATTTCCAACATTTGAAATGTGTGACATTTATCTCTGCCTCATGACATCTTTTGGTTTAATAATATATTTTCTCTGCATGATGATACTTTTCAATTCATTTTCTGATGTGAGGTTAATTTTTTCTCTTTAGAACTTGGTTCAGGATAGATAATTTGTTAAGTGCTAGTTGGCCACTTTGTCTCTGGAAGAAGCGTTTTGACCCTAAAATTTCTGGCCTCCATATTCTAAGACAAATGTTAGTAACTCCTTCCTGGTCAAAAAGAGCTGTAAAATATGAATTAAACCACCAAAGTGTCATTAGTGCTAAGATGATTTATCAGGCTCTGTTGAGCTCATTCTTAAAGTAAGAGTAGAGAGGAGGATGTGTTTTGGGGATTGTTTATTTCCCAGCCATGACGCAGGTCTCTTATTAGAATAAAATCATGTCTTTAGATCCAGTGTATATATACATAGCACAAGTAACCACAAAGCCCGTGAAGCAGACCAGCTCATTTATGAGAGATACCTGATATTCCTTGGACTAGATTGGATTATTAAACTAACTTGAACACTAGCTATTGGACTCATTTCTTTTTTTTTTTTTAATTTTTTTTTTAATGTTTTATTTATTTCTAGGAGAGAGAGAGAGAGACAGCGTGAGCAGGGGAGGGTCAGAGAGAGAGGGAGTCACAGACTGAAGCAGGCTCCAGGATCTGAGCTGGCAGTCAGCACAGAGCCCGACGCAGGGCTCGAACCCACGAACCACGAGATCATGACCTAAGCGAAAGTCGGCCGCTTAACCGACTAAGCCACCCAGGCGCCCCTATTGGACTCATTTCTTACTTGAAGTAGGGATTCGCTTTATTATTGATTTAACCTATATTTGTAGTATTGGCTTGTAATCAAATTAAAGTTTATAGTTATACTACTACTGTCAATCTTAACCTTACTTTTAAATTAGATTTTTCTTTCTTCTTTTTTTGAAGAAATTACAGTCACAACTATGTATGTCAACTATCTACCATCTTGAAATTGAGTTAAGAGCGATGTAGCATAGTCAGCAAGTGACTAGAATTCTCTGCCTGACAAATCAACATTTCATTTTCTGCCCCACAGTTGAATAGTTGGGTAACCTTAGGAAATGTTCTTACCTCCCAGGTTTGGCACACAGTAGCAGCCAATGATATTTATAGCTGATCATGTTTTGTATGTTTTTCCCCGAACTAAAGTGTTTTTATAATGAAACATAAGTGGTTTAAATGATTTATATTTTCAGATTTTTTCGCTCTCACACTTTACTCATTCCTCTTTCTCTTTTCCTTGCTTCTCTCAGGTTATGATTTCAGGGTAGTGAGATCGAGCCCCACATTGGGCTTCATGCTGGGTGTGGAACCTGCATACGATTCCTTCTCTCTCCCTCTGTGCCCCACCCCACTGCTCAAGCATGCTCTCTCTTTCTCTCTATCTCTCTCCCCCAAAAAAAATTAGCAAACATATTTTTAGTAGTAGTAATCTTCATTTTTTAAAGGCTTGTATGTGATTTTTAAAAACTATATCACAGAATCTTAGATTTTAAGACATCTTTGGTGTCAGTCAGTCTCTAGATTGGGGGTTAGAGTATGCCAAATTTTTCTTTAAAGAAACCTCTGTTTATATTTGATCAGAGTGATCTATTTTTCTTTCATTGAGAAGCCAAGAGCGACTGTATCCCTTGGGATACATTTAGAGGAAAAAGCAGAAACATCAGTTTAGAATTTCTGAGTTCAAATGAAATAATATACTACAGTGAGGAGCATATTCATTTCCACATTTGTCCAAACTTTTAAATGAATAATAACTTGCTTAGAGAAGGTTTTTTAATATTGCAATCATTTGCAAGAAAGAAGCTGTCCTTTACTTGCTCTCTTCCAATTTGATGTGTGTTTTCCCTTCAATTTAAAATAGATTTAAATAAGTTGACTAACTAGTAAAAGCAATGCTGACTGAGAAAAAGACTGCCTGCTCCATAGACTGAGTCATCATAATTTTGAATTTTAGTGGATAATGAAAATTAAGAGAAATCCGGAATGGTTTCAGGACAAATTAAAGCGTGTCTTAGTTGACAGTTTCTAATTTGCAACCTAAATGTTTCTTCATGATTTCTGTCTTCCCAAATGTAAATACGCTCGCCTATTTTTATATATAAAATGGTTATGATCATTTATATAATGAGCCATTTCCTTATTGTTGCATTTAGTCATTTGCACACACTCTTGCACAAATAGGAGCTTAAAACCAATGTTTTATTGTTCTACGTGCTTGTGTCTTGGAGCCTGTGGGGTAAAATAGATCTAGAAATATGTCATCTTACCTGCTGTCTTAGTGATCTTTATAATAATTTATAAATTAGTGTGCAAATGTTTGATGTTGGAAACGGGGACTAGAAACACAGAACAACCTTCCTGCAGAAGCAAGACATTTTATATATATCTCATAAGTTTGAGCTGGTGCCATGAAAGTCACACCTGGGGAATAGTGATGAGCTGATCTTTGCAAATGTAGTTGGGTTAAGGATTTTGATATGAGAAAAGAAAAATCCTAGATTTTCTGGGTAGGCCCTGAATCCAATGACAAGACCTTTATGGGAGACACGTGGAGGAAAGACATAGAAAAGAAGCAACAATGGGACCACAGAGGCTACAAACTAAAGAATGCCTAGAGTTGCCAGAAGCTGGAAGAGGTAAGAACAGAATGTTCCCTCAAGTCTTTGGAAGGAACATGGCCCTGCTGCCACGTTGATTTTAGACTTCTGGCTTTCAGAATTGTAGCAAAATAAGTATCTGTTTTTTTTGTTTTGTTTTGTTTTGTTTTGTTTTAAATGTTCATTTATTTATTTTGAGAGAGAGAGAGAGAGAGAGAGAATTCCAAGCTGTGCTGTTAGCTCAGAGCCCCAGTCAGGGTTTGATCTCATGAACCGTGAGATCATAACTTGAGCTGAAATCAAGACTCAGACGCTTAACTGACTAAGCCATCCAGGTGCCCCAAGTGTCTGTTGTTTTAAGCCACTACATTTGTGGCAATTTGTTACAGCAGCACTAGGCAACTAAACAAAACTGAATAGCTTGTAGTATTCGTTGCACGAGCAGACTAGTAAATGCTTTAGATGACAGAGTATGCCATGAGGTAGTGAGCTCACTGACTTTGTGTTTGGACCTTCTATTGATGTAAATAGTCTGTTTACACCTTCCTTCTGCTTCGTGCAATGGATTGGTTTAACATTCACCCTGTCACAAAGAAGCATCTGTGGGGTTGCTCGAAAACATAGAGAAGCTTTTAAAATGAATTAGAAATGTGTCAGTTAGAGTTGCAGGTATGTGAGCAACCAAAGAATGCCTCTTCCTTTACAGCAGCCATATTTCTGAGGAGCCAGTTATGGGGTTTTTTGTACCCCTTTTTGTTTCCTTATAGTCTTGCCACATTAGAATTCCTTTCTAGGGAATTAAACTTCTTTAGTCAGGTGCCAAGATGGATAGTGCGTACGAGTTTGTCCATTCTTTTCCTTGGTTCCTAAAACCATATAGTGGCAAAGGATGAATGCAAACCTTGTTTTCTCCCTTGACCAACCGCAACATTTTTCTCATTAGTCTTCCTCTTGCTGGAAACACACACCCTCATTCCCTGTGCCTCCACTCACTTAAAGGAGAATTGGATCAGATTCACCTCCAATGTTGTGTTTTTCTCTCTCATTTGCTACATGCCTGCTTATATTCTTCTCATTCCAGAAAGAACCGTGCATGCATATAAGGTTTCACGTGTTTTTACATTTAACATGTATAGACCCAGCAACTTGTGCTGACATTTTAATAACATCTTAAAGTAATTTATATTATAAGTAAGAGAGCATGCTACTTTTTGGAATATTTTCTTAGTTCTCCTGTCATCATAGAGATGTAGCAATTAATCAAACAAGAATTGTTTATGATGCTTAGGAGACTGAATGAGAAAATTGCTTTTGATTTTGAATGACTTGGCATCATGCGACTTATGTTACCATCAATGGGCTTATCGCTGAGCTAAACTGATTACACTTCCTAATATACACTTCGCGTTTCCTGTCCTCCAGCCACACTGCAAATCGGTGGGCACCACCGTGTATACTGTATCTTTATTGATTCAAGTTGTGACTCTATGGCCTTTCAACAGATGCTTTGCCTGACGACTGAAACTAGTTTAGGCTCTGCCAACCGGCTGCTAATTTTTTTTCTTCTTTTGAAGTGGGGATTTTGAAGAAATGCATCTACCGAGGGAAAGAAAGCTGCTGTAACTTCGTGAGGCAAGTTGGCAAAATGGCAGTTGATTTATATTTTGTTTATACATGTGGTAAAAATCACTGCCTTGTCTGTATTTTTCCTTTTCATGCAAATAAATACATCCAATGTTGGTTGACTGTACAATACATGTAAGGGAAAGAAAGCTGAATAGTTACTCATCCAGTTTAAGTATTACCAGAAAGAACTTAGTGTTGCAGAGTATGAGCTTTCATGTTGTAAAGATCTTGGTTTAAATCCTGGATGTGGCACTTAGTAGTTTTTTTGTGTGTTCTCAATCCAGGTTATTTACATTTTGAAGCAGGGTTTTTTTCATCTGTAAAATGGGGGATAATTCTACTGATGTTATGCTATTAGACTATATAGAAGTTAAGTGGTCACTCGCCTATGAATACAGTGGTCTGTACATTTCCTGTAAGTGCTCAATTAGTCCTGGTTGGTAGTGTTTATTTGATAATCCAGACAGAAGGCTTTCATAAGTCATAACAAGATATTTTAGCTTTTGAATGTATATACATTATAAAACTGAAAGTAATAGTACCTTAAAGGACTTGCCTGATAGCTAAGATAATGGAGATTCAGAGTGATGGAATGACATGCTTAGCGTCACATACCTGATTAGAGGCAATGTGGAGACTAGAATCAAGTTTCCCAACTTCTTGGAAAATGTATTCTCCTATAAATTTTGTGGATTTATTCTGAATGTTCTATTTTTGTCCAGGTTTGCCAAATTTAGCAAATAAAAAGATAGTGTGCTCAGCTAAATTTGAATTTCATATAGACGTTAAATAATTTTTTAGTTTGTGTATGCTCCATGCAATATTTAGGACATACTTAAATATAAAAAAATGCAATGGTTGATAATTTTAAATACTATGTGATACTAAATAATACTGAAATATATAATACTAAATGAATTAAAATTATAATCTTTACAGCATATTTGTACTAAAAATGATATATCATCTGTCTGAAATTCAAATTGAACTGAGCATCGTGTAGTTCCTCTGGCAATCTGATTTTCGTCACTGGTGTTTTATAAATGGTTTTATGTTTTTGCTCATTTTGTCTATTCTTGGCAACCCTAGTTCACTTTTCAGCCATCTAAATCATTTACAAAGCAGATGTGTACAAGGCACAGCCATAAATTGATGTGGTAGATTTTCATGAACCCTACATGAAAGCCAGTCTCCTACTTCTCTGCTTTGGTCTCGTTCTCACCACCAAAGAGTTGTTCCTTCTTCTTGATATGTTTTCGATGGTCAGGATCTAAGTGTTTGTAGTAGGCTGCACAAGGTTGTCTTGTACGTATAGATATATTTGGACTTTATTATCTAAGTGGTTGTGTATGGAACAATCCAGGTTAGGAAAAGACTACTGGTAAGCTTACAAGACATAAGTCCAAATGATCCGCCTTAGTTTGGACCTCACTGTTTTCCTGGAACTCACTTCAATGTGCCATTCTTCCCATCAAACTCGACTATGTAAATCCTGGAGTGGGTACAGCTGATTGATCATGAACTAGAGCAGGTGGGAAGAGTTTGCCGCCAAGAAGCTTGCCCCTGTATCCTTCTAGGATGCTTGTGACTCTAGCGTGTCATCATCCTCCAGCTTTGAAAGCCGCCTGTAATCACAGACCACCGCAGGAGAAAACCCCTGGGAATGTATTGCCACATCAACTCATGTAGACCTGATAGTGTGGCTTGCATTGCTTCTAAAACTTATCAAATAGTGCCTGAACTTCTCTTTATTCTGAAGGCTTAATTCAAGGACACTTTGAACAAATTGCTTTCTTGTATTAAATGAGAACTGTTCCCCACTCAGGGAGAAGGAGCTGGGTAGGGAGCCATTAGTATGAAGGTTCACACAGCTGTGTTAATAGAGCTGTTTGTCTCGGATTTTCCACAGCGCTTTTCATTTGTTTCACATGGTCATGGAGCTTATAAAAAGTGAAGAGAAAAATGAAGGTGTTTGCACCCAGAATTGTTCTTTTTATTCAAGAAACGATTAGTTTATTCACACGTTATCCTCAGCCTTAGCATCTGAGCAAATGCATTGTAAGTTGTGAAATTGCATCTTATCAGATCTGTGAGCTCTTTGATAATCCTACCCTATCTCATGCAAAAATAGTAAATTCCACAAGGCAGCAGTCATCTAGCTGAATTTCAGAAATTCTGATTTCATATGATTATTTGGGGTAAATGCTTATGATTTAAGGTGTTATAGCATAAACATCATATTGAGAATCAATGTGGGTATAGAGAAAGGAAATGTAGATTCTACATTTAGATGCCTGGATTCTAGTTGTAGGATTCTAGCTGCACAATTAGCTACTTGTATTTACTTGATCAAGTCTCTTTACTTTGGCTTTAGTTTTCTACACTCAAAAACAGAGATTGTGGGCTAGTAATATTATTATGGTAGTCGCAGAGAATATAGGGGAATCATTCTTCGTTCTTTTCTTTCTTGCTTTCTAGCACAGGTTGCATAAAATCTGTTAGCAAATTATGTTGCATATTATATTTTTAAATGTTTATTTATTTTTGAGAGAGAGAGAGGTGGGGGAAAGGGCAGCAAAAGGGGGACAGAGGATCTGAAGCAGGCTCTGCATTGACAGTAGAGAACCTAATATGGGGCTGGAACCCACGGACTGTGATCTTATGACCTGAGCTGAAGTCAGATGTTTAACCTACTGAGCCACCCAGGCACACATTGCTTATTATTAAAATATATTCTAATTTTTTTTTTGCCACCTTCACTGCTGTCATTGTGATACAAGCACCCTCGCCTCATGCCTGAGTTCTTGCATTTGACTCTTGACTTGTGTCCCTTTTTGCATTCTTACATATACCACAACTTTGGGTGCTGAGTGAGGGGATGGGTGAAATGAGTAATGGGCATTAAGGAGGGCACTTGTTGAATTGAGCACCAGGTGTCAAATTTAAGTGATGAATCACCAAATTCTACTCCTGAAATCATTATTACACTATATGTTAACTAACTTGGATTTAACTAAATTAAAATAAATATGTAAACAAATAAAAAAGTAAAATAAAAGAAAATAAAATCCTAAGAACAAAGGTCACGTTGTTCCCCCTAATAAAAAATAAATAAATAGATAAATAAGTAAATAAGTACAACTTAAAACATAAAATAATTCTTTAAAAATATGAATTAGATTGCATCCCTTCTCTGCTCAAGAATCTCCAGTAGTTTCCCATCTCATTCAAAGTAAAAGTCAAGGTTCTTACAATGGCGTAGCAACAAAACTTTTCTTGCGCTGGTCCTCTGTTGGTTTCTGGGCCTTCATGCCCTTCAACGCCCTCTCTTACATCTTCTTCAGCATCTCAGCTATTCTCCAACCTTGAGCCTTTCCACTTGCCTCTCCTTTGCCTGAGATGGTCTCCTTTATAGAATCCCCATGGCTGACTCTCTCCCCTTTTTGAAATCTCTGCTCAGTTCTCATCTTCCTCATGAGAACAATTCTAAATACCTTCCTAAACAGTGAAACTCTCCATCCCCTACGTTCTTTATTCCCTTGTTTTCTCCGTGACATTCATCACCTTCCATCCCATAATATAATTATCTAGTTATTTTTTTTAAACCATCTCTCTCCCCACACTAGAGTTGTGTCTTCACAAGGCGGTGTTTTTTTCTGTATTGCTCTCTGATGATTCCCAAAGACTAGAAGAGTGTTTGACACATTGTAGGTGCAGAATAAATGCATACTGAGGGAAACAGTGAAAGAATAAGTGAACATGTAGATAATGAACAATGCACATGACGCTTTATGTATCATCATGTTTAAATCTCTCAGTAATGCTAGTGAGAAGATACTATTATTAGCTCTGTTTTGGAGTTAATAAGGAAACATGAAATTTAAGTTCACAAATTTACTTTAAGAATATAGCTGTCAGGCTTCAAAGCCCATGTTTATTGTCCCTCTTTTATACTATGTTCACCAAGATGACATATAATAAAGTACTTTGAAAAGGATAAAGCACTGTCCTAAATGTATATAGTAATATATAATAACAAGTAGAAGGATTCTTTTTCTTCTTTTTTTTTTTTTTTTTTTTTTTTTTTTGTGCTCTAGGGAATAAAAAATAAAGCAAAATAATTTACTTTGTCTTTTAACTTTGGTCCCTATTCAAAATTGGATGTGTGTCTATATAAGTACATCATACACATTTACCCCTTATGTAATTTTCTACTATTCATGCTATGAAAATGTTTAAACTACTATTTCTGGATCTTTGGTGGTATTTCTCAACTTTAGATGCAAGAGGAGAGTAAACAAGGATAGTTTGTTTGGTTAAAGTTCTTACACTGAGTAATCTTTGTAATATAATCCACATAGTCTACACTGAACATGCATTTTTCATGGGAACTACGTACATTTTGTCCTTCATATATTACAGAAAGGCTCTAAGTTTGGAGTAGACATAGATTAGAGCAAGAATGATGTTTAAGGAGGCACTATATGTATTTCAATATTCTAAACTTAACTCAGTCATTTACTGCTTTCATGATTTTTGCTTAACTACATTTAAACTGTAAACAACTGTTTAATTAATATTTTTCTTTAAATAGGCTCAGTATTTCTGGTTAAATTCATAAATACATAAACAACCAAATGGTCATTTTTTGCTAATATGTATTAAATTAATAAAAATTAAAATTTTATGCAAAGTTTATCCATATACCAATGGAAATAACCAAGCATTCCACACATGAGGCATGTATTTTATATATGCTTGGCTCATTTTGGAAAACAATGACAGAACAGAATTGAATTTACCTTTGAGGAGACATTGGAAAGATCCACACAACTGAGGTGCCTATATTGTTGGTGCTTGTGTATACCACACAGCCCCAGGTAGAGGCAAAAAGGTAAATATTTGGAGTAAATGTCAAAATAGTTAAATAGTAAAAAGCAATATTCGGCTGAGGAAAAGATTTCTTTTAAAATTTGAGCTTCTGATATACAAAAAGTATTTTAATCAGGGTTCAACAGAGAAGCAGAAAAATATATTCATTATGAACAATTGGCTTGCATGATTATGGGAACTGAGAAGTCCCATGCCCTACCGTCTGGAGACCCACAGAAGTTAATGGTGTAATTCAGTCCAAGTCTGAGGCCTAAGAGCCAAGAAAGAGGATGGTATAAATCCCAGTCCAAGAGCTAGAGAAGGTGAGATGAGTTATCTCATCTCAATACAAGCAGTGCGGTAAGAAAAAAAGGGGAATTTCTCCTTCTGCCTTTTGTTCAATACAGGCCCACACAGTTTGGCTGTTGCCCAATTGCACTGGAGAGTCCACTGATTCAAATGCCAATTACATCTGGAAACACTCTAATAGACACACCCAGAAATAATGCTTAATCTGGGCAACTTGTAGCTAGTTGACACATAAAATTAACCATAACAAGGAGGCGTCTGAAAACTTATAAAAATATTAATTTTTGATTGTGATTTTCTTAGGAAAAAAGTTAACATTCAAAAATAATCATAGAACTGCCTTCAAAGAACGGCAGCCTTTATACTACAGTGATCTTCACCCTCTTCATTCAGTCACACTAGGAGCAACTCCCCTTTTGTACCTTATTAAAAATGAATCTACAGTCCGAGCTTGAAAAGTCTCCTCTTTCTTTCAATTTTTTTCATACATATGTCATTATTAAATTTTCTCTTTGATATTTTGCTTTTGAATACCTCCTCTTCATGGACCATCAGTTTCTTTTTAAATTTCACTTTCCTGCCTTACTAACATAGACCTGCACATTAATGATATTCTCATTTCTTAATGCTTTCTTTTTCTAGTACAACAGACTTGCCAATCTGCCCTGAGTAAAATATGCCTTTGAGCTCCATGCTTCCATTTCTGAGTTGCCAACATTGCTGGAGGAAAGCCTTACTGTTTGGTTTCAAAACAAATTGAAACGTCGTATTCAATTTTTTTTTACATGGACCAGCAATCATTTCACTCAATCAAAATCAAATTCTTTACAGTGACTGTCAATATTTTCTAGTCTCACTAGAATTATAGATGACCTCATCCTTCCACGAAGAACCTACTAAAAATTATGGCAGGATTTAAGTGTCTGGAGTAGATGTCATCAAGGGATAGTAATTAAGAGTAAATACTGGTTTGCTCTTTTTGGTATATAGGTGGAGAAGTTGTTCAGATGAATTCTTCCATTAAAAAAACTGTATAAGACATTATAGGAGAAAAGCATCAAGAGTTCCTTAGAGTGACAAAGTGATAAGGTGAGCACTGACGTCTGCCTCTGTGTGACAGCAGGGGAAGAAAAGAAAAAGTACTAAATGTAACCACAAGACAGCTCTCTCTCGTATTCTCAGCTTAGATTATATGGTTCAAAAATTCTGAGGTCATGAATGCACTTAGAAGTGGTTGGAGAACGTTAATGAGTTTCTGTGGCAACCTCTGTGTGAGGTTGTGAATCAGTAGGGATATATGGGGACCTTCTGGCAATATTTTATGTCTTGAGTTGAGGGTGTTGTTTTCCTTAAAACAATCATTTAAAGTATACATGCATTTAAAAAAATATATGTATGGATGCTATACATCATTATGAAAAATGTGTTCTGGGTTATTTTCTTTGTCACTGAAAGATATAGGATGGATGTTTTCTTTTGGCGAGTTTTGAAAAGAAGTGGTGTTCATGAAAAGAGGTTTCAGTAAAGTTGAATAGGTGAATATAGTCAGTATGTCAATAACTGAGAATAATGATCTTGCTTTTATAGGAGAGTGGTGCCTGATCACGTAGTATAAATGTTTAAAGAGAGGCATATTAGCAACAAAGTAGTCAAGAGGTAGGGTAAACAATGAAGAATTGGCAATATAGTTTTTTGCATTTTTTTTAAGTGTAAGAGAAGAGAAGGAGTTTTATGAAGAGTAACAATTGGGGATTGCATGACTTAAGGCAGTTTAAGGATTAGACAATAGAATCACTAAGGTTTGGTACCACTGTAGCTTTCATCAATCTTCCCTCCAAGCCTTCCATAATACAAGTAAAATCTAAACAAATAAACCATTTTCTGAGCCATTCTCACCACTACTTCCCAATATATTCCCAATATATTGCCAACCTGATGACTATCTTATTTAGAAATCCTGAAGCTGCCCGAGGGGTTGAGAAATATTCCAAGGAACTTATTATCAAGGGTCAGAGAGGGGAAAGGATAAAGATGAGCAGTAGGTACCAAGATGGTGATTCATTTCGCAACTGGGTTCATCTTTCTTTGAACTCCTTAATGCACTTTTCTGCCAGGTGAAGTTTGCTTTTGTTTAGCATAAC